>NC_134360.1:69199137-69499137 GCF_048569485.1 Anomaloglossus baeobatrachus
CTCAATTCATAGTTTAAAAGTACCGTATATCTTGCTTTGCAAATTTTATTAGAAAAAATCCATTAAAAATAGATCCACACTCTGGGCAGTATAATTATGACAGATTAGGAGTGGTAGCCTCTCGGACTACGCATTTTGGCCTAGGACCATGTAGAAGGCGCATGTACGCCGAAATGCGTAGTCCGAGAGGCTACCACTCCTAATCTGTAATAATTATACTGCCCAGAGTGTGGATCTGTTTTTAATGGATTTTTTCTAATAACATTTGCAACGCAAGAGACAAGTAAAGAGAAAGTGAAAGAGACCGAGACAGACGGGGAAAGAGACAGATGGGGAAAGAAACAGGGAAAGAGAAAGAGACAAGGAAAGAGACAGGGAAAGAGACAGAGACAAGTAAAGAGACAGGGAAAGAGACAGAGACAGATGGGGAAAGAGAGAGGGAAAGAGACAGAGACAAGTAAAGAGACGGGTAACGAGACAGACGGGTAACGAGACAGACGGGTAACGAGACAGACGGGGAACGAGACAGATGGGGAACGAGACAGACGGGGAACGAGACAGACGGGGAAAGAGACAGACGGGGAAAGAGACAGACCTGGAACGAGACAGACCTGGAACGAGACAGACCTGGAACGAGACAAATATAAATATACTAACATGCACGGTTGGATATATAAATACAAAAATGAATGTTTATGAAGCAAATTCGCTGCTAAAAGGTGACTAAGTGCAACAATATGCAGGGTACATAGATTTATGCCAAATATTTAAGAATAGGCATAGTGCACATATAATTTTTTGTAAGCATCCAGTGGCCAGTGAAATAAAAGATTAACTACAACTGCTCCACATATACAGGAACTAGTTAATTGCTCTAATTGTTAATCACTATGCAGCCTTTGATTACAATATTCCTATACCAGAACAATGTTATCTTCTATCAGTCAATACCAATACCACACCATAACATTAGTAAATAAGCATAGCAACCTATGAGATGGTAGAATTCCATCTGTGCTATATATTGTGTGGGTGTCAGGCGTTAAGGGGGCTTTACACGGTAGCGATATCGCTAGCAATTTCTAGCGATAGCGACCGTGTAAGTACCCTCCCCCGTCGCGCATGCGATTGTTTGTGATCGCTGCCGTAGAGAACATTATCGCTACGCAGTGTCACACATACTTACCTGGTCGGCGTCGTCGCTGTGACTGCCGAACAATCCCTCCTTCAAGGGGGAGGGACATTCGGCATCACAGCGACGTCACCGCAACGTCACTAAGCAGCCGGCCAATCAAAGCAGAGGGGCGGAGATGAGCAGGACGTAACATCACGCCCACCTCCTTCCTTCCTCATTGGGGCCGGCGACAGGTAAGGAGATGTTCCTCGCTCATGCGGTGTCACACATAGCGATGTGTGCTGCCGCATGAGCGATGAACCACAACGCTAAACAACCCTTACCGATTTTTGACTTTGGGACGACCTCTTCATGGTGAACGATTTTCACCATTTTTGAGGTCACCTAAGGTCGCTGGTAAGTATTACACGCTGCGATATCGTTAATGACGCCGGATGTGCGTCACTAACAACTTGACCCCGGCGACCAAACATTAACGATATCGTAGCGTGTAAAGCCCCCTTAATTGTGCATAAGTGTTTAAATTACCTCTCGTAAAGCTGCACTGGGAAGGACAATTGATTCCGCTAGTGGTGTTACCTATGCAGCCACTGGTTCAAATGTTATCTGGCAAGTACGGTGTCAGCTGTCACCTTTAATGCGTAAAGGCCTCATCACAGACAGAGATAAATCTTTGGCAGATCTGTGGTTGCAGTGAAATCATGGACATATTGTTCCATTTGTACACAGCTACAAACCTGGCACTGATTGTCCACAATTTCACTGCAACCACAGATCTGCCGCAGATTTATCTCTGTGTATGACAGGGCCTTTAGTGTGACGCCCCTGGACTATCAGGTCATCGCAGGGTATTGTGCAATCTGCCCTCCCGTGCAGTATCCACTTCCTTCTTGGTTATGGGTCCCCAACTGCATGGTGTTGCCTACATCAGCTAATAAAAACCCTAGGTACACTCTACACCACACCCACCAAACACACCAGTGGACGGCTTGAGTGGAATAGAGTCGCCCACCTGGGGGGTTGGAGAGGGGAGGTCAGGAGTGTCAGAAGTAGAGAGTTGTAGCTTGGAAGTGAAGGAGAGAGGAGGTCAGGAGCTGGGTTTCTAGAAAGCTATCTAGGTGGCAGACGGTGGCCTGGGCCTAGAGGAGCTGGACCTCCGGTCGCAGGGGATCATGGCAAGGGACACGGATCTGTCGAGGAGGAGAGCCGGCGGCCTTGCACCATCACCGGGCTGGGACCAGGGCACGATGGGGTATGTGGACCCAAGGTCAGGGAGTGGCTTCAGGCAACCTGAAAATTTACCCAACGAGAACGGAGCCTTCAAGATCCGCTCTCCACACGCTCCAAAATCGGGGTACTAGCGCAACGAGGGTATAGGACTTTCCACTCAAAACAGTCCAGGAAATCCCAAGCGTGAACCCTGAGAGCAAGCTCCCACACTTAGCCATAGTGGGGAGCAGGACCCAGCAAGTTCCATACTACCGGGATCAACAAAGAAGTAAACTTAGTGCCAGGAGGCAGGTCACCGATCACCAGGCAGCACCATTGGGGACGGGACCCAAACTAGCTCCCCTCAGCAGCAGCGGTATCCAGAACTTTGGTTTATCCAGTTGTCGGTGTCAGCTTAATGGACTGAGTGAGTACGAAAGTGACCCCTCTGCACCCAACGGCACTTCCCCACAATCACTGAGTCCCGGGATATCCCCCCTACCCGTGGAGGGTCACAACACCTGGCTTCCCCATTCCATCATCCTCGGGTACTCCCAATTGCAGCTCCTAATTACCACATACCTTGGGTGGCGTCACGAACTCTATAATCTCCCTTGCAAATACCCCCCTTCATTTGAGTGGCCGCATGAGCCCCGGGTCCGGAGACCCCTTGAGCCACCACGGATCCGGATCCGAGCAGCTCGGCTTCTGGCACGGGGGTGGCACACCTCAAATTCTTGGCGTCACGAACAGGATCGAGCAGGACCCACTTAACTGGGTGACATGCGCCTTAGAATTCGAAACTGCGAGTCAAAATCCCCGCTTCCCGCCAATTCCGCCATCTTCCGCCATCTTTTGGTGCCAAAACGCCGTCTTCTCCATGAAAGTGCTCAAAGTAGAAGCCTCGCCCCTTGTCCTGAGAGTAAGCCGGAACTGGAAGTTCCCAGAGGGACACAGCACCAAAGAGAGTGGTGAGCGAAAACCGAGGAGGCGTGACGGCATGTAGCAGTGGAAGAGAAGCAGGGACGCCAGAACTCTGCCATAACGTCCCTGGACCCTGTAGAGGAAAGATGTCGGCTGAGCGGAGCTGGTCACCAGAACGTGCTGTTCCCGGGACCACGACCTGGATTAAGGAAGAGACGGAGCAGCTTTGCAGAAGGATGCTGACGCAGTTCCTGTTCATATTGGATCACTGGAGGAAAGAGATGAGGAGCCTGGCGGTGGCGGTGTGAGCCCGTGAGATTGAAATCCCACGTGAAGATAGGGTAAGCGGTTACCCAGTCCCTGATGATTACCCTAATCCGGCCGATGCAGCTGAGGGATCCGGACCGCCCCCGCTCCCGGCAAGCACTCCGCTGCCATTAACCCCGTCATCGGCGGACACCAAGTTGCCTGCTCCCACCATGGCAACAGAACCTCCAGCCCCCGTTTATGAAGACGCAGCTGCAGAACCCCCGGTTTTGTCACCCGACCCGGTCACGACAGCGGTCACCCCGACACCAGCCCGACAAGACCCGGCCACATCACCGGGCCCGTCCTTAGAGGCGAAGCACCTGGACCCTGCAACCCTGGCTGCGGAGCAGTCGGTTCCTTTGCCCACAATGGCGGAGGTGGAGCCTGAAGAGCTGCCGGTTCCGCCACCGCGCGGCATCCCAACGGCTGTTGGGGCCGCAAGAGTGCAACTAAAGCCTATGCCAGCTAGGGAGCGGAGGCCGGACGCTGACACCCCCTACTGGGAATGACATCAACAGAAGCTGCAGATGGAGATGACAGCACGAGACCGGCGACAACGGGAACTTGCCGCCCGCAACCGAGATGAAAAAGAGCAGGTGAAGAGCGCTGCTTCCCAAGTCCGAGGGCCACGATGCCATGGTCTGGTGGAACATTTTGACTCCGTACAAGGATGGGGATTCATCCGGGAGGCAGGCCTCACAGCCGGGGTGTTTGTGTCCCGACGGGATGTGGCACAGCACCTCTCCAGGGGACACCCCGAGCAAAACCTAGCGCCAGAAGATATGGTTACCTATACTCGGCATTGTGGAGAGCGGGGCTGGTATGCCCTAGATATGCTCAAACAAGTGATGATGGAGGAAGAATTTGTACCGGCGTCAGTGGTGCGTAGTCACAAGGAAGCGTGGCTACGGGACCCGGTCGAGTAATATGAAAACTGTTAGGTATCTGTGTTTCTTTTATTGTTTTACAAAGTTTGTTATTTTTCATATAGAGAAATGTTAGGACAGTGTTTTAATCAACAAGGTTTAAATCAGCAGGGAAAGTTACCTGATTGGAAAGAAGATTTTATAGTGTGTACATGAGGAGCAAGGACTTCGTTTTATTTATGCACCAATATTTTGTAGTAGTAAAAATGGACCATGGTCAGTCACGGGAATGGTTGTGACAAACACAGACTTGTGTATTGTAAATAGTTGCACCTCCTGTGCCCACCAGAGTCGTCTTTTGCAACACCCGGGACCTTAACCTGGTCACGAATCCACCATAGGTATGCAGCGGGTCAGGTTGTTTGGGTGGCGGGTTAATGGGATCTGGGATAGTGGGACTAGACTGTCGCAGGAAGAGGTTGCAACGGAGCAGGTTGACCTAACCGGTAGCGTTCCACTGTTGGTTTGATGAACTCAGAAATTTTAGTAACGTTTAAAAGGGTGGTTCACCCACATTTTTTATTGTCCAGATCGATATTATATTGAGAAACAATGTTTCTCTTAAATACCTTGTGTTGGCAATAGTGCCTGTGAGAGGCGCTATTGCAGACCGCTGTTCCCGCTCCAGTGACCTCTCCGTCAAGTACTGCACACGTCACATCCGTGCAGCCGGCTGTATTCTTCACTGCAAGCAAGAGACGCAACGCGCTGTGCTGTGCTGTGAGGGAGGAGGGAGGGGGAGGAGGGAGGGGGAGCAGGGAGCAGATGGGCTGTGACAGTGGTGAAATACCACTCACAGCTCAGTGAGTGAGGAAGAATACAGCCGGCTGCACGGATGTGACATGTGCGGCACTTGACGGTGACGTCACTGAATGGGGAACAGCGGTCTGCAATAGAGCCTCTCACAGGCACTATTGCCAACACAAGGTATTTGAGAAAAGCATTGTTTCTCAATATATCGAACTAGACAATAAAAAATATGGGTGAACCACCCCTTTAAGTACCCAGCCTCCCTATTGAATATTGTAAATAAAAATGTTCTTATTTTCTACTTTTGCAGTTTTGAAAAAAATAAATAAATAAACCTCTGATGTCCTGTAGCTTGAGGACGAGCTACGTTTAACCAAGGGGGAATGTGATGCTCCTGGACTATCAGGCCGTCAAAGGGTATTGCACAATCTGCCCTCCCGTGCAGTATCAACCTTCTTCTTGATTATGGGTCCCCACTACATGGTGTTGCCTACATCAGCTAATAAAAACCCTAGGTACACTCTACACCACACCCACCACCTCTGCACCACACCAGTGGACGGCTTGAGTGGAATAGAGTCACCCACCTGGGGGGTTGGAGAGGGGAAGTCAGGAGTGTCAGAAGTGGAGAGTTGTAGTTTGGAAGTGAAGGAGAGAGGAGGTCAGGAGCAGGGCTCCTAGGAAGCTATCTAGGTGGCAGACGGTGGTCTGGGCCTAGAGGAGCTGGACCCCCGGTCGCAGGGAACTTAGTGCCAGGAGGCAGGTCACGGATCACCAGGCAGCACCATTGGGGACGGGACCCAAACTAGCTCCCCTCAGCGGCAGCGGTATCCAGAACTTTGGTTTATCCAGTTGTCGGTGTCAGCTTAATGGACTGAGTGAGTACGAAAGTGACCCCTCTGCACCCAACGGCACTCCCTTTCACCATCACCGAGTCCCGGGGTATTCTCCCTACCCGTGTAGGGTTCTAACACCTGGCTGCCCCATTCCATCATCCCCGGGTACCCCTAGTTGCAGCGGTGGTACTCCTAATTACCACATACCACAGGAGGAGTCACAAACTCTATAATCTCTCTTGTAAATACCCCCCTTCATTTGAGTGGCCGCATGACCCCCGGGTCCGGAGACCCCTCGAGCCACCGCGGATCCGAATCCGAGCAGCTTGGCTACTGGCACGGGGGCGGCACACTAGCACAGAGTACGTCTATCAAGCTTTGGTATAAAACAATAAATGACAACATGATTCAAATTCATATATTACCTGACCCTGGTGGTCTTGCCTAGTAGACCAGCAAGACAAAACAATCACTGATCTCCGGGAGACCAGCCAGAGAAAACACTGCCGACAGTGTTTTCTCTGGCTGGTCTCTCCGAGATCAGTAATTGTTTTGTCTTGCTGGTCTACTAGGCATTGCTCCCACCTAGCCAGAATCCTACTCTACACTGATGAGGGGCAATACCCCGAAACAGCTGTCTGTGGATGGATACCTGGCCCTGGTATTTCCCTTGTCATATCTTTAAACTCGTCAAAGAGTTGGATATTGACTAAAAGGGCCACTTAATATGGTGGTTATGGTGGTCTCCTTAAAAAGAGCCACTCCTTGGCTAGGTCCTTCCCGGAGGGATATCTGGCTATTTTCTGTGTCGAGATTCCTAACAGAGGCTCCATGGACCTTTTTTGATTTGCATTTACAATCATGAAATTTTGCACAGACACCTCTTGTGACTCAGGGAATGTCAAAGACTATGTTTGGACGGGAAAATTTAACCCCGCACTTTACAGTTACTCTCCAAAAAGTCTTCCTCCATTAAAGTGAGTGGAGCTGCGAACTATTAGGTTATTAAAGGGGTTATCTGGCTTATTTTGAGTTTTTTTCATTATTACCCTATTGGGCTACATTGGGGCAGGTAAGTAGATAGTGAGCACTTACCTGCCCTGCTGTCAGCCCCTCTCCCTCGGGTCAGAGTGGTCATGTGACCGCTCCTGCCGCGATTTTGCTGCTTCCGGTCATTTCATGTCAACATGGGTAGGACCATGTTGACATGCAAATCTGGAACAGCATGTTGCCGCCCTACTGGGCTGTATAGTGAGTGGAGTCCCCGCCCCCCTTCCCTGCACCCTCCCACACATTCCCCCGCACCCGTACTCTCCCTGCAAACTCCACACACTCCGTAGTCTCCCTCCCCCGCCTCCTGTGCCCAGCTACGTGCGCCCTGAATTCCAGCCGATACAGTGTCCAGTTCAATAAGGCAAGGAACAAGAAAGTTGCCCACTTGCTTTCAGATACACTGTCAGCGCTGTGTCCCCTGCGCTTTATCATGTTTACTGCCTGACGCCCTGGGAACTGTCTCCCCCCCTCCCCCATGCGCGCTGCCTGTGTCATGTGTCATCTGTGTCTGTACATCAGTCTGTGTCCCGCGCCATCCCCGCGGCTGCTCGCACTGCAGCGTGTCAGTGTTTGCACCCCTCTGCAGTGTATCAGCAGCTTTTCACCCTGCAGTGCTGGCAGCCGTGGGGATGACGAGCGCTGCTGTCGGGAGGTTAGATGACAAAATTACCTGCTGTGACGATTTCCTCCTCTGCCGACGTCACCGCTGTCACTGCCTTCTATGCCCGTGCGTTGTCACATCACGTCTCGCGGGTGGCCCGAGACTGTCACTAGCGGTGACGTCACGGGCTCTCGCGATACTGCTGAGAACACGGCAGGCATAGAAGGCAGTGACAGCGCTGACGTCAGGAGTGCAGGAGATTGTCACAGCAGGTAATGATCTCATCTAACCTCCTGAAGTCAGCGCTCGTCATCCCCTGCAGTGACCTGGGCTGACCTATTGATGCTAGCTCAGGTCACTGCACTGGTCTCCCAGCCAGTGGGGAACATATTGTTCTTCATTGAGTGGGAGTCTCATTGACTATGGTATGGATCACCGTGGGAACCCCTTATTGGATTGCGCAGGACCCGGATTTGATTGTTCTTTTCAATAAATTGGTTAAAGAGGGAATGTGGGGAGTGTTTTTTCAAATAAAACTTTTTTTGTTGTCTATTTTTTTTTTTCTTACTGACTGGGTTGGTGATGTCGGGTATCTGATAGACGCGTGACATCACCAACCCCAGGGCCTGATGCCAGGTGACATTACACATCTGGCATCAACCCCATATATTACCCCGTTTGCCACCGCACCAGGGCAACGGGATGAGTTGGGAAAAAGCGCCAGGATTGGCAAATCCAATGGATGCACCACTTCTGGGGCAGCTGTAGCCTGCTATTTTTAGTCTGGGGAGTGTCCAATAACGGTGGACCTCCCTAGTCTGAGAATACCAGTCCACAGCTGTCCGCTTTACCTTGGCTGGTTATCCAATTTGGGGGAACCCCACGTTTTTTGTTTTAAATTATTTAATTTTAAATAACAGCGTGGGGTGCGCTCTATTTTGGATTACCAGCCAAGGTGAAGCTGCCAGCTGTGGTCTGCAGGCTGCAGCCGTCTGCTTTACCCTAGCTGGCTACAAAAGAGAGGGGGGATCCCACGTCGTTTTTTTTTTTTTAATTATTTATTTATTTTTTGGCTAAATACAAGGCTAAGCACCCTTTAGTGCCACATGAAAGTCACTAAAGGGTGCCAGCTTAGAATATGCAGGGAGGTAGGACATTATATAGGTCTTTCTCATCTATTATCTATCTATCCCTCTATCTATCCCTTCATTCATTCATTCATTCATCCATCTCTCTATTTATCCTCTAGCTATCTGTCTCTCTATCTATCCCTCTATCTATCTAGCTGCTTCCATTTTTTTTGCAGTACGCAAAAAATAGGAAGGCACGTGGATGACACACGGACCATATACTGAACGGAACGGAGGCCACACAGATGCCAGCTCTGCCCAACACTATGTGAACACACATATTTCTCCCCATTTATGTATAAAATTTGACAAATAATAATTTGTAATAATATTATAATATTTATTCATTTATATAGCGCTATTAATTCCACAGCGCTTTACATACATTGGCAACACTGTCCCCATTGGGGCTCAGAATCTAAATCCCTTATCAGTATGTTTTTTGGAGTGTGGGAGGAAACCGGAGGAAACCCACACAAACACAGGGAGAACATACAAACTCCTTGCAGATGGTGTCCTTAGTGGGACTATAGAACCCAGGACCCAAGCGCTGCAAGGCTGCAGTGCTAACCACTGAGCCAATTTACTCACCTTTCCTCATTTCCCTGCTGCTCCATTTTCTGCAGCGTGCGTCCTGAAGCTCAGTACAGAGGGTGCGATATAGTGACATCATGCACACAGAGTCTCAGAGCTCACATAAACAGGGTGAAAGATGGAACTGGGAGCTTATGATTCCTTCTTGTTTTCAACTGTATGTGCATCCAGAATGCAGATACCATTGAAAGAGTGATGCTGTGAGGGACGGGCGGCTATTACCAGTGCGGAAATGAAAGCCACCTCACGCACCTGCATCATGCTAGTAGTGACATAGGCATGCTGCCATGTTTGACAGCAAGGCGAAAATATCATGTAGCCCAAGGAAAAAATAGCGGTCAAGGTTTTTCACAAAAATCTGCAGTAATTATATTTTATTGCAGATTATTATTATTATTATTATTATCGCACTATTTCTTGCTTGCTGCTACACCGTGCACATAAGTGAATCCTCACATCACATGCAGCAGACACAGTTGTCGACAGTCAGAATGAATGGTCATGTGACCACTCGTATGCAATCTGCATATTCCACATTCCGAGCCCAATGTGTCAATTCATATAGTGACATAGAGGGATAAAAGCTATGTGCAAATATATATATATATATATATATATATATATATATGTATACACATAACTATATGACACAAAACGCACACACACACACACACACACACACACACACACACACACACACACACACACACACACACACACACACATGTACCATACATACATGGCGTATATATCTGCTATAGACTCACATTGGGTGCTATATATAATCTGCCTTACACAGTATTCATTTATCTATAAGGGGTGAGGAACATGTAGCATCTCTGTGTGTCACCATTGTGCATGTGAGGTGATTGTCACAGATGAGAGAAGCAGGATCTCTGCTCTGTCACATGCTGAGAGGTCAGGTGCTGGGCAGAATACTGACAGCCAATGAGTGTGCAGAGGGTGGGCAGGGGGGCGTTTCTGGACAGTGAGGGCAGGCAGGAGGCGGGGCTGGACAGTGAGGTGGGCGGTGCAAGCTCTGACTGAGGTTTGGCAACCAAGAATACAGGAAGTGGTCATGTTTGTTGGAGCTGAATGTAAACAAAGATCTGCAGAGAATAAAGGGTGAATTCAAGAGGAACAAAAGTCAGAAAACAAAAAATAACAATGTAGGGGTGATTTATATGACAATACAGCAGAGATTAGCTTAAATTTTTTTTGGAGTGTATGTCGGATAACTCCTTTAATAGGAGCTGTGATTGGTTGCTATAGGAACAAAATAAATTGTTAGTATAAGAAGCTTATGTGTGAGGTAATAAGATGTTGGTGGGGAGACGGATAGCGAGAGACAGAAAGAGACAGAGAGAGAGAGATAGACAAAGAGACAGACAGGGAAAGAGACAGACAGACAGAGAGACAGACAGGGAAAGAGACCACAGACAGGGAAAGAGACAGAGACAAGTAAAGAGACAGAGACAAGTAAAGAGACAGTGACAAGTAAAGAGACAGAGACAAGTAAAGAGACAGAGACAAGTAAAGAGACAGAGACAAGTAAAGAGACAGTGACAAGTAAAGAGACAGGGAAAGAGACAGAGACAAGTAAAGAGAAAGAGACAGAGACAGATCGGGAAAGAGACAGACTGGGAAAGAGACAGAGACAAGGAAAGAGACAGAGACAGATGGGGAAAGAGACCAATTCTTTTAAGTGCCTTCCATGAAGTGTGTATATATAGTATATCTTATTTGCCTTCTATGAAGTGTATGCCCTGTGTGTTTTCTATTAAGCAGCGCTTGACACCCTATAGCGCCCTACAGGTATGAATAAGGGTGATAGCATTGCAAATTACGGTATGCCTTTTCTGCTCTGGGCTTATATGAGGATTCCTCTGTTCTGAATTGAATTGAGTAGGGATATAGAAGGATTTCTTCATCAGAAATATATGTATATAATTAATAAATACACATATTGTATTTATATCCATACTGATGCACTGTATTGTTTAAGGCACTAAGCACTTTATTGTGAGGACTCCTTTGTGCTTCTAATGGGGTATGAAATTGAAATATCCTTGCTCCATATGACAATACTGCAATCAATAATCTATGTTACTGTGGATATTGCCTGAATTATATATGATTGGTGGGTATATTTGTTGCCTGCAGTGCAAATAATTCAGATCCATGCACTCCATTTCTCCCAGACCAGCTGCACGTTAGTCTAGCGGAGGGAAAGGAGGGCTAGCCGTCGAGGAGCAGGGGCGCCATTTCGTCTAGACTTAGGGTGCCAACCTCCGTGGTAAGGTAGGGTGAGAGAAAGATAATATTAGCCACTTTCCTATTTGCATTGCATTGGTTTTTCTTATTCACCATGGCTAAAAGTGTCTAAAGCAATATTCTTTATGTGTTATACTTGGGACTTATTTTGGTTTCTGTGCGGTGCATAAGATGCAGTCCTTTGCCTTTGTCCCCTTTAACATATTTGTAGTCGCTGTTTCAGCGCTGACTTAAGAGGGGATTTATAGAGGTTATTGTCAGATATTCTGCGTGCACCTGAGCACTCCAGTTGTCCCCAGTATTGTCTTTTGAGTTTTGGAAAATAACTGATTTTATATAGTACTAATAAAGTTGAAATTTTAAAAGGGTTTTTTCTTTTCGTTTGCTGGAAAGAGACAGATGCAAGTAAAGAGACAGGGAAAGAGACAGACGGGGAAAGAGACAGACGTGGAAAGAGACAGATAGGGAAAGAGATAGACCTGGAACGAGACAGACGGGGAACGAGACAAACGACGAACGAGACAGACGGGGAAAGAGACAGACCTGGAAAGAGACAGACCTGTAACGAAACAGACCTGGAACGAAACAGACCTGGAACGAAACAGACCTAGAACGAAACAGACCTAGAACGAGACAGACCTAGAACGAGACAGACCTGGAACAAGACAGACCCAGAACGAGACAGACCGGGAATGAGACAGACGGGGAAAGAGACAGGGAACGAGACAGATGAGCAAAGAGACAGACGGGGAAAGAGACAGACGGGGAAAAAGACTGATCGGCAACAAGACAGACCGGCAATGAGACAGACGGGGAACGTGACAGACGGTGAATGAGATAGACAGGGAAAGAGACAGACGGGGAAAGAGACAGACCTGGAACGAGACAGACGGGGAACGAGACAGATGTGGAACGAGACAAACAACGAACGAGACATATGGGGAAAGAGACAGACGGGGAAAGAGAGAGACCTGGAACGAGACAGACCTGGAAAGAGACAGATGTGAAAAGAGACAGAAGGGGAAAGAGACAGATGGGGAAAGAGACAGATGGGGAAAGAGACAGACGGGGAAAGAGACAGACGGGGAAAGAGACAGACGGGGAAAGAGACAGACGGGGAAAGAGACAGACCTGGAACAAGACAGACCTAGAACGAGAGAGACAAAAAATGCCGAAACATCTGGATGCTGTCTTTACTATTCTGCAAAAATAAAATCACAATTTTGGAAAGACTGAAGTTTCATTTTTTCTTATAATGAGTGCCGAAGTATTTTGATTTTAATCTTTTGTATCTCTGTGTCTGTCTGTCTCTCTCTATGTGTCTGTCAGTCTCTTTCCCCATCTGCAGTGCCTTTTTCTCCATTTTTTTCACATTACCAATGATCTGCTGCCACCACTCCTGCCACACCACCAATAATCTGACGCCGCTGCTTCTTCCACACCACCAATAATCTGACGCCGCTGATCCTGCCACACCACAAATGATCTGACGCTGCTGCTCTTGCCACACCACCAATGATCTGACACTGCAACCCCTGCCACACCACCAATGATCTGATGCCGCTGCTCCTTCCACACCACCAATGATCTCACGCTGCCGCTCCTGCAACACCACTAGTGATTTGACGATGTCACACCACCAACGATCTGCCGCCACCCTTCCTGCCATACTACCAATGATCTGCCACTGCCACTCCTGCAACACCACCAATGATCAGACACCGCAGCTCCTTCCACACCACCAATAATCTCACAACGCTGCTCCTTCCACACCACCAATGATCTGGCACTGCCACTCCTGCCACACCACCAGTGATCTGATGCTACCATTCCTGCCACACCACCAATGATCTGACGCCGCTACTCCTTCTATACCACCAACGATCTGATGCCGCTGCCCAATGATCTGATGCTGCTGCTCCTTCCACACCACTAATGATCTGACGCTGCCGCTCCTGCCACACCACCAGTGACCTCACGCTGCCACTCCTGCCACACCATCAATGATCTGCCGCCGCTGCTCCTGTCACACCACCATTGATCTGCCACCGCACCTGCGAGAACACCAATGATCTGCTGCTGCCGTCGCTCCTGCCACACCACCAATGATCTGATGCTGCCACTCCTGCCACACCACCAGGGAGCTGCCGCCGCAGCTCTTTCCACACTACCAGGGATCTGCCACCTCCACTCCTTCCACATCACCAGTGATCTCATGGTGCCACTCCTGCCACAACACCAATAATCTGACAATGCCACTCCTGCCACAACACAAATGATCTGATGCTGCCACTCCTGCCACACCACTAGTGATCTGATTCTGCCATCCCTGCCACCCACCAATGATCTGACGCTGCTGCTCCTTCCACACCACCAATGATCTGACGCTGCCACTCCTGCCATACCACCAATGATCTGACGTCGCTGCTCCTTCCACACCACCAATGATCTCACGCCGCTGCTCCTTCCACACCACCAATGATCTGACGATGCCTCTCCTGCCAAACCACCAATGATCTGACACTGCCACTCCTGCTACACCACCAGTGATCTGACGCTGCCACTCTTGCCACACCACCAATGATCTGCCGCTCCTGCCACACCACCAGTGATTTGATGCTGTCACTCCTGCCACACCACCAATGATCTGATGTTGCCACTCATGCGATGCCACCAATGATCTGCTGCTGCCGCTCTTGCCACACCACCAGTGATCTGACGCTGTCACTCCTGCCACAACACCAATGATCTGATGCTGCCACTCCTGCCACATCACCAGTTATCTGATGCTGCCACTCCTGCCACAACACCAATGATCTGACGCTGCCACTCCTGCCACAACACAAATGATCTGACGCTGTCACATCTGCAACACCAATGATATGACGCTGCCACTCCTGCCACATTACCAGTGATCTGATGCTGCCACCCCTGCCACACCACCAATGATCTGATGCCGCTGCTCCTTCCACACCTCCAATGATCTGACACAGCTGCTCCTTCTACACTAACAGTGATCTGACGCTGCAACTCCTGCCAAACCACCAATGATCTGATGCTGCCACTCCTGGCACACCACCAATGGTCTGCCGCAGCTCCTGCCACAACACCCAATGATCTGCCACTGCTCCTGCCACACCACCAATGATCTGTTGCTGCCACCCCTGCGACATCACCAGTGATCTGGTGCTGCCACTCTTGCTACACCACTAATAATCTGATGCTTCCACTCCTGCCACACCACAAATGATCTGACATCGCCGCTTCTGCCACACCACCAATGATCTGACACTGCCACTCCTGTCACACCATTAGTGATCTGATGCTGCCACTCTTGCCACAACACCAATGATCTGCCGCCAGCACTTCTGCCACACCACCAATGATCTGATGCTACCACTCCTGCCACAACACCAATGATCTGATGCCGCTTCTCCTTCCAGACCACCAATGATCTGCCGCTTCCACTCCTGCCACACCACCAGTGATCTGATGCTGTCACTCCTACCACACCACCAATGATCTGATGCTTCCACTAATGCTACACCACCAGTTATCTGATGCTGTCACTCCTACCACACCACCACTGATCTGATGCCGCTACTCATTCAACACCACTAATGATCTGATGCTGCTGCCCAATGATCTGATGCTGTTGCTCCTTCCACACCACTGATGATCTGATGCTGCCACTCCTGCCAAAACACCAATGATCTGACGCTGCCACTCCTGCCACACCACCAGTGATCTGATGCTGCCACTCCTGCCACACCAGCAATGATCTGACACGCCCAGTCCTGCAACACCACCAGTGATCTGACACTGCCACTGTTGCCACACAACCAATGATCTGAAGCTTCCACTACTGCCACACGACCAGTGATCTGATGCCGCCACTCCTGCCATACCACCAGTGATCTGACGCTGCCACTTCTACCACACCACGAATGATCTGACGCTGCCATTTCTGCCACACCACTAGTGACCTGACGCTGCCACTCCTGCCACACTCCCAATGATCTGCCTCCACCACTTCTGCCCCACCACCAGTGATCTGATGCTGCCACTTCTGCCACACCACCAATGATCTGACGCTGCCACTCCTGCCATGCCACCAATGATCTGACACTGCTGCTCCTTCCACACTATCAATGATCTCACGCCGCTGCTCCTTCCATACCACCAATGATCTGACGATGCCACTCCTGCCAAACCACCAATGATCTGACACTAACACTCCTGCCAGACCACCAATAATCTGACGCTGCCACTCCTTCCACACCACCAGTGATCTGACACTGCCTCTCCTGCCACACCACTAATGATCTGACGCTGCCACACCACCAATGATCTGACGCCGCTGCTCCCTCCACTTTACCAATGAACTGACGCTTCTGTCGGGGGCGGGGGCCAGCTTCCCCGTCGCGGGGGGCTGCTCGGGGAGATCGCGCTCGGATCCGGTGCCTCCTCCTCGGTGGCTCGAGCGGGCCAGACCCGGGGCTCGAGCAGCACTCCTCGCCCTCGAGTGAAAGGGGTAATTAGGTTTCTTTCGGGATGTGGAGAGTTCGTGACACCACCCACGGGTTGTGGTGATGGTGGGCACCACCGCTGCTGGTGACGGGGTTCCCGGGAGCGATGGCGGGGAGCAGCTAGGTGTTGACCCCTCCGTGGGTAGGGGCTGGTGGTCCCGGGGCCCGATAGGAGGGAGGAGGATTCCGCAGGATGGGTTTTGGCCGGGTGCAGGGTTGCGGTGCAGCGCAGCGCGGTGCCGGATGGCACTGTTATACTCACGATTAAACCACACAGAGTCACTGGTAAACTAGGAACTGCCGGTGTCCGCAGCCTTCGGTACGAAGGGTGTCTTTAGGATCCCACACACAGTACAGCAGACCCCTGTTCTTGCCCTGCAGCCAGATGCCTCTTTCTCCTGCCTTTTTCTCCACTATCTCTCCTCAGTCGGGAACGGGGAGCCCACTCCCCCTGCAGTGATCCGGGTCTTCCCTTGATGCCGGCGGGCCGCTACCCTGCCCCGGTCACCTCAGGCCCCTTCCTCACACTTCCCTTCCTTACAGCAGACAGGAGCTATCCTCCCCTGGTCTGCTCTCTTCACTCTCCTCACTCACTCTGCTCTAGCCCCTCCCCCGCTGCTCTGTTTAGCTCTCACACTGGGGGGGGGGTGTCTGTCCTGCTGCACTGGTGTGGGATCAGGTTACCAAGGAGGAGAATGGCCTGCACTTTGCTGGATTTCTGCAGGCTCTGTGACACCCTGGTTTTGCCAGGGCGTCACACTTCCGCTCCTGCCACACCACAAATCATCTGATGCTGCCACTCCTGCCACATCACCAGTGAACTGATGCTGCCACTCCTGCCACACCACCAACGATCTGAAGCTGCCACTCCTGCCACATCACCAATGATCTGACGATGCTACTTCTGCCACACCACCAATGATCTGACACCGCTGCTCATTCCCTGGGACCACAGTGCTCAGACAGCAGCCGCGGTGTGATGCGAGGATGCGAGGACGCGAGGATGTACACAGCGAACACCATTAGATGCTTGCGTGCTGAGGACGTAATATGTCGGCGGAGTAAGCGTGAGGTCTGCTCCCGTCCCATAGAAGAAGAGGAACAGCAAGTTTACCAGCCTCCCAGCTGTACATACTTCCCGGTGTTGGATGACTCCTGCCTCCGGGTGCTGTGTGACTCCTCCCTCCACAGTGCTGTGAGTCCTCTGCCCAGTGCAGTGAGCCCTCCACCCAGTGCAGTGAGCCCTCCACCCAGTGCAGTGAGCACTCTACCCAGTACAGTGAGCCCTCCAGCCTGTGCTGGCAGCCCTCCACCCAGTGCAATGAGCCCTCCACCCAGTGCAGTGAACTCTCCACCCAGTGCAGTGAGCCCTCCACCATATGCTATGAGCCATCCACCCTGTGCTGTGAGCCCTCCAACTTGTGCTGTGAGCCTTCCACCCAGTGCATTGAGCCCTCCACCCAGTGGCCCCTTGGTAATGTCTGTGCTGACCAGCCCTGTCTGTGCCCCTCTAGTGCTGTCCCTGCCACCCAGTGCTGTCTGTACCCAGTAGTACTGTCTATGCCCCAACCCCTCCTGTGATGTATATGCCCCCAGTGTCTTCTGTAATTTATGCGCCCTAGCCCATCCAGTGATGAATAAATACCCCAGCCTCTCCTGTGATGTGTATGCCCCCAGCCCCTCCTGTGATGTATGCACTCCCAATGTCTCCTGTAATGTATATGCATCAGCCTTTCCTGTGATGTATATGTAGTGTACCACGGGGTCTTAGGGTACTCGTCACTGGGCCAGTGGTTCCTTGGGGTAGCTGTGACTGGACTGACCTGGTTCCATGACCCCCGTCGGCTACATGAAAAACAAGAACAGCAAACAAACAATTGTCCAGTACAGATGGGGATGGAAGGAGGTTGATGGGCCCCTGGGAAGCGTGTCACCGGTTGCAGCGGTGACTGGGGTCTCAGCCTCCTCCGACGCCGACCCTTCCTGCAACTAGTCCTATCCCAGGGGCAGAACTGGATGGGAAATGGGGATGCTTCGCAGCGCCACCCGCGCTATGCGGCCAGGAATTAGCTGCTGTTGCACAGTCTCTCTCCGGGGCAGATGTTAGGTGCAGCCGGGATGGTATTGCTCCCCACGAGCAGAGCGGGGAACCCCGGGAGGCTGGTGAGAACGGGGGCGGCAGTCCATGGGAGCATCGGAGTGCAGGGCGGCGGTAGTTACTCACAGAGTCACCAGGTGCGGGTTCCAGTTACTTTATTTACTGGCTCAGGTGGTATCGCACCCCGGGTGCTGGTCCTCGCCATCAGAGACTCCAGTCGCTTCCTGGGCAGGTCAGAGGCTGGATCCAGTTTGGTAATCTGTGACCTTTCTCCTCCATACACAACTCTGTACTCTCCCCCGATCCTGGCCCGTAAAGGCCGGCAGCCTGGGCCTCTCATGGGTTGGACCTCTGTCCCATCTCCCCAGGCTCCCTCTCTGCTGCTGCGCTGCGGCCACCCAAACTGGGGCTCTGTACCTCTCCAGTGTTCAGTCCCGTGCTCTGGCGACTGCTCCACTTTTAGACCACGATTACAAGTGTCGGGTGCCATCTCTCTAGGTGTCACTGGCCCCAGCTTGGTTGTGCTGTCTGCTTTTTGTTACATCCAGCAGCTCTGTTCTGCCTCCCTGAAGGCCTGACAGCCTCTCTTCAGGGAGCTAGACACCGTGCGTCTACTCTGTCTCGTGTCCAAACTTGTTCTGCCTGGCTAAAAGTGTCTCTACTCCTAACTGCCCATGCCCCCACCTTTGCAAATTGTTATGGCGACCTGGGTCTGCTAGGAACTGGCTGAGTCACTTCCTGACTGTGTTTGTAGAAACATTGTTAACCCTTTCCTAGTGACTGCTTCTCCCTGCTGTATGGTAATGTGAGGTGTGTGTAAACTTACCAGATTAACATCTTGACCTGCTCGGGAAGGATATAATAATATACCCTGTAGCGACCAGTCTCAGGGGCGCTACATATATGCCCCCAGTGTGTCCTGCAATGTATATACCCCCAGCCCCTCCTGTGCTGTATATAAGCCTTCAGTCCCTCCTGTGATGTATATATGCCCCCAGTCCCTCCTGTGAGGTATATGCCCTGAACATCTCCTGTAATTTATGTGTCCCATTGTCTCCTGTGATGTGTATGCTCCAGTATCTCCTGTGATGTTTATGCCCCCAGCCTCTCTAATGATTTATATGTCCCCAGCCCCTCATGTGATACAGTGCTGGCCAAAAGTATTGGCACCCCTGCAGTTCTGTCAGAAAATACTCAGTTTCTTCCTGAAAATGATTGCAATCACAAATTCTTTGGTATTATTATCTTCATTTAATTTGTCTTCAATGAAAAAAAATATTGTCATAAAGCCAAATTGGATATAATTCCACACCAAACATAAAAAGGGGGTGGGAAAAAGTATTGGCACTGTTTGAAAAATCATGTGATGCTTCTCTAATTTGTGTAATTAACAGCACCTGTAACTTACCTGTGGCACATAACAGGGGTTGGCAATAACTAAATCACACTTGCAGCCAGTTGACATGGATCAAAGTTGACTCAACCTCTGTCCTGTGTCCTTGTGTGTACCACATTGAGCATGGAGAAAAGAAAGAAGACCAAAGAACTGTCTGAGGACTTGAGAATCCAAATTGTGAGGAAGCATGAGCAATCTCAAGGCTACAAGTCCAACTCCAAAGACCTGAAAGTTCCTGTGTCTACGGTGCGCAGTGTCATCAAGAAGTTTAAAGCCCATGGCACTGTGGCTAACCTCCCTAGATGTGGAAGGAAAAGATAATTTGACGAGAGATTTCAACGCAAGATTGTGCAGATGGTGGATAAAGAACCTCGATTAACATCCAAACAAGTTCAAGCTGCCCTGCAGTCCAAGGGTAAAACAGTGTCAACCTGTACTATCCGTCGGCATCTGAATGAAAAGGGACTGTATGGTAGGATAACCAGGAGGACCCCACTTCTTACCCCGAGACATAAAAAAGCCAGGCTGGAGTTTGCCAAAACTTACCTGAGAAAGCCTAAAAAGTTTTGGAACAATGTTCTCTGGTCAGATGAGAAAAAAGTAGAGCTTTACAGGAAAAAAAGAGGCATTCAAAGAAAAGAACACAGTCCCTACAGTCAAACATGGCGGAGATTCCCTTATGTTTTGGGGTTGCTTTGCTGACTCTGGCACTGGACTGCTTGACCGTGTGCATGGCATTATGAAGTCTGAAGACTACCAACAAATTTTGCAGCATAATGTAGGGCCCAGTGTGAGAAAGCTAGGTTTCCCTCAGAGGTCATGGGTCTTCCAGCAGGACAATGACCCAAAATACACTTCAAAAAGCACTAGAAAATGGTTTGAGAGAAAGCACTGGAGACTACTAAAGTGGCCAGCAATGAGTCCAGACCTGAATCCCATAGAACACCTGTGGAGAGATCTCAAAATGGCAGTTTGGAGAAGGCACCCTTCAAATCTCAGGGACTTGAAGCAGTTTGCCAAAGAAAAATGGTCTAAAATTCCAGCAGAGCATTGTAAGAAACTCATTGATGGTTACCGGAAGTGGTTGTTCGCAGTTATTTTGGCTAAAGGTTGTGCAACAAAGTAGTAGGCTAAGGCGGGCTTTGCACACTACGACATCGCAGGCCGATGCTGCGATGCCGAGTGCGATAGTGCCCGCCCCCGTCGCAGCAGCGATATGTGGTGATAGCTGGCATAGCGAAAGTTATCGCTACGCCAGCTTCACACACACACTCACCTGCCGTGCGACGTCCCTGTGGCCGGCGACCCGCCTCCTTGTTAAGGGGGCGGGTCGTGCGGCGTCACTGCGACGTCACACGGCAGGCGGCCAATCAGAGCGGAGGGGCGGAGATGAGCAGGATGTAAACATCCTGCCCACCTCCTTCCTTTCGCATAACCTACGGAAGCCGCAGTGAGGCCGGTAGGAGACGTTCCTCGCTCCTGCGACTTCACACACAGCGATGTGTGCTGCCGCAGGAGCGAGGAACAACATCGGACCGTCGCGTCAGCGTAATTATGGATTACGCCGACGCTGTACCGATGATACGATTACGACGCTTTTGCGCTCGTTAATCGTATCATCCAGCCTTTACACACTGCGATGTCGCATGCGATGCCGGAAGTGCGTCATTTTCAATTTGACCCCACCGACATCGCACCTGCGATGTCGCAGTGTGCAAAGTGCCCCTAAGGGTGCCAATACTTTTGTCTGGCTCATTTTTGGAGTTTTGTGTGAAATGATCAATTATTTGATTTTTGTTTCATTCTCTTTTGTGTTTTTTCATTGGAAGCAAAATAAATGAAGATAATAATACCAAAGAATTTGTGATTGCAATCATTTTCAGGAAGAAACTGAGTATTCTCTGACAGAATTGCAGGGGTGCCAATACTTTTGGCCAGAACTGTATATAAGTCCCCAGCTCCTCCTGTCATGTATATATGCCCCCAGCCCCTCCTTTGATGTATGTGCTCCCTGCCTCTCCTATGTGATATATATGATTTACCAATCTATTGACTGCACTCCAGACTGAGACAAACCCGGAAATGCAGTTGAGAGAATGAACATGAACAATATCACCGAACATCACAGCCGTACCAAAGACAAGCAGCTCCAACCACCACAGTAGAAGTGTATGGGTGAGGTAATTAATTGTTCGATCATAGGACCATAGGAGTCCTGTAGAATCAAAAAGGTGAAACAGTCAACAAGGTGGAACAGCAGGTGGAGATACCAAATTCGTACTTTGTATCTGTCTTCTCCGAAAAAACTAATGCAAGCATCAACAATAATCATGATAGAAATGATGGTCAGGAGTAGTCTAAGTTGACAGTAAGCAAATAATTGAAATTAGAACACTTAGCCAAGTTAAAGGTAACCAAGTCCCCAGGTCCAGATAATTTACACACAAGAGTCCTGAAGAGATAGCTGAGGAAATAATAGTACTGTTTGCCATAATCTTCAATAAGTCATGGGAAACAGGAGAGGTACCCCTAGATTGGAAAGGGAAAATGTGGTTCCTATCTACAAAAAGGGGGAAAAGGAGGATCCAGGGAAATACAGGCCAGTAAGCCTGACCTCTATTGCAGGAAAAATCTTTGAGTAAATTGTCAAAGAACATTTACTTAGGTATCTGGATGGGAAGGCAATCATTAACCAGAGCCAGCACGGCTTTTTCGCAAATAAATCTTGTCAGACCAACCTGATTTCTTTCTATAACAAATTAACTGAATGGTTGGATCAGGGAAATGCTGTGGATATAGTACACCTGAACTTCCGTAAGGTATTCGATAAAGTATCAAATGACATCCTCATTGAAAAAATTATCAATTATGGATTTGACAAAAAATCAGTTAGATGGATTCACAACTACCTTAAAGGGAACCTGTCACCAGTTTTTTGACCTATAGGCTGCGGCCACCACCACCGGGCTTTTATATACAGCATTCTAACATGCTGTATATAAGAGCCCAGGCCGCTGTGTACAACATAAAAAACATTTTATAATACTTACATAACGGTCGCGCGGTTGGCCAGATGGACGTCTCCGTTGTCCCGGTCTGGCGCCGCCTCTTTTGGCCATTTTTGGTCTCCTTCTCTAGCCGCGGTGCATGACGCGTCCAACGTCATTCACACTCGCCGACATTCAGGTCCTGTGATGCACCTGTGATGTCTCCATTTAATGGAGGTCTTGCTGCATCCTGGCAGTGCATTTGTCTTTTTGGCCTTGGGCAGTTTACATCCTCTGCCATTAGTCTGTGAGTATTTGCTTGGCTTTTGGAGGATTTTATTCCTCTTTTTTGTTGTTGTTATATATATATATATATATATATATATATATATATATATATACACACATATGATATATTAGTGTAGGGACCCACAAAAATGAGAATCAGTGACGTGGATTGTGGGTTTCCGTACTATGGCCATATTACCTACCAATACCTCATATATTTATTTATTCTTTTGCACAGAATACTTTATACAGGATGCAGCTAGGCCTCTTCTTGTTAGGCCTTGCATACTATATACTATATACACTACACTATATACACTACATACTATATACTATATACACTGTCCCTGCATGGAGCACATACAGTTAGATCAAGCAAAACAACATGGGTTGGATAACCATTACATCAATTCTAGGCCAGAGAAACAAATGGTATGACTCCACGTCCCCTGAGGAAGAGGGTGAAACGCGCGTTGGGACAGGCAGGTGTTGCGGTATCTTTTTCACTGGTCAGTACATGGTTGGTTTTATTACTCACCAGGATCATATCATTTGTGAGGGTGGTCTACGGTTTAACCCCAGCAGGTGTGTGAGTGTACCCTAGCCCATTATGAGCAGGGATTAAAATACCATCACCAACTATTGGCTGACATAAGATTTGAAATACTTTGTGTATACTTGTATGATGTTAGTATTCCTGGGAATTATACCATCTCTGAGGGTGATTGACTGTGGAAACCCCAGCAGTGATTTGTGTATATTTTTCTTTACGGAGTAGGGATGAAATATTATTACTATATATATGCTGACATGTAATGTGATTGTTTCATTTACTATATTTTCTCCATGCATGATACCGGTCCACCTTCTATTGAGGATTTACTGCTGTGAATGTTGTTTTGTCTTTATGTTTTGATTTTATGATTTTGCAATAAAATTAAATATTTTTAATTACATTGGAGTCATACCATTTGTTTCTCTGGCCTAGAATTGGAGCACATACAGTGCCTACAAGTAGTATTCAACCCCCTGCAGATTTACACATTCGGAATTAACTTGGCATTGTGACATTTGGACTGTAGATCAGCCTGGAAGTGTGAAATGCACTGCAGCAAAAAAGAATGTTATTTCTTTTTTTATTTTTTTTTTTAAATTGTGAAAAGTTTATTCAGAGGGTCATTTATTATTCAACCCCTCAAACCACAAGAATTCTGTTTGGTTCCCCTAAAGTATTAAGAAGTATTTCAGGCACAAAGAACAATGAGCTTCACATGTTTGGATTAATTATCTCTTTTTCCAGCCTTTTCTGACTAATTAAGACCCTCCCCAAACTTGTGAACAGCACTCATACTTGGTCAACATGGGAAAGACAAAGGAGCATTCCAAGGCCATCAGAGACAAGATCGTGGAGGGTCACAAGGCTGGCAAGGGGTACAAAACCCTTTCCAAGGAGTTGGGCCTACCTGTCTCCACTGTTGGGAGCATCATCCGGAAGTGGAAGGCTTATGGAACTACTGTTAGCCTTCCATGGCCTGGACAGCCTTTGAAAGTTTCCACCAGTGCCAAGGCCAGGCTTGTCCGAAGAGTCAAGGCTAACCCAAGGACAACAAGGAAGGAGCTCCGGGAAGATCTCATGGCAGTGGGGACATTGGTTTCAGTCAATACCATAAGTAACGTACTCCACCGCAATGGTCTCCGTTCCAGACGAGCCCGTAAGGTACCTTTACTTTCAAAGCATCATGTCAAGGCTCGTCTACAGTTTGCTCATGATCACTTGGAGGACTCTGACACAGACTGGTTTGTTCAAGGTTCTCTGGTGTGATGAGACCAAGATCGAGATCTTTGGTGCCAACCACACACGTGACGTTTGGAGACTGGATGGCACTGCATACGACCCCAAGAATACCATCCCTACAGTCAAGCATGGTGGTGGCAGCATCATGCTGTGGGGCTGTTTCTCAGCCAAGGGGCCTGGCCATCTGGTCCGCATCCATGGGAAGATGGATAGCACGGCCTACCTGGAGATTTTGGCCAAGAACCTCCGCTCCTCCATCAAGGATCTTAAGATGGGTCGTCATTTCATCTTCCAACAAGACAACGACCCAAAGCACACAGCCAAGAAAACCAAGGCCTGGTTCAAGAGGGAAAAAATCAAGGTGTTGCAGTGGCCTAGTCAGTCTCCTGACCTTAACCCAACTGAAAACTTGTGGAAGGAGCTCAAGATTAAAGTCCACATGAGACACCCAAAGAACCTAGATAACTTGGAGAAGATCTGCATGGAGGAGTGGGCCAAGATAACTCCAGAGACCTGTGCCGGCCTGATCAGGTCTTATAAAAGACGATTATTAGCTGTAATTGCAAACAAGGGTTATTCCACAAAATATTAAACCTAGGGGTTGAATAATAATTGACCCACACTTTTATGTTGAAAATTTATTAAAAATTAACTGAGCAACATAACTTGTTGGTTTGTAAGATTTATGCATCTGGTAATAAATCCTGCTCTTGTTTGAAGTTTGCAGGCTCTAACTTATTTGCATCTTATCAAACCTGTTAAATCTGCAGGGGGTTGAATACTACTTGTAGGCACTGTATATAGTACTGGCGCAGCCCGCTTGCATCTATTGGGATGGGCGTAACTAATAGGCTTCTTAACACATACTGTGAACCGCATGTGTTAGAGTGACCTATGCAAGCCACAAGTGTGCAATTTTACCATCGAGATCCTTTTGCACCTGTGATTTCTCCATTTAATGGAGGTCTTGCTGCATCCTGGCAGTGCGTTCTTTTTTTGGCCTGAGCAGTTTACATCTTCTGCCATTAGTCTGTGAGTATTTACTTAGCTATTGGAGGATTTTATTCCTCTTTTTTGTTGTTGTTTTTTATACATATACATTCAGGTCCTGAGCAGGGCAGATCAAAGTATTGTAGTGTGCCTGCGCAGGACCAGCGAGTGTGTATGACGTAGACGCGTCATGCACACAGGCTTCAGAAAGAGGACGAAGATGGCCGAAAGACGAGGGGCCGGCACCGGAGGACGGAGACGCCCATATGGCCAACCATGCGACCGTTAGATAAGTATTATAAAGTGTTTCTTATGTTCTCACAGCGGCCTTGGCTCTTATATACAGCATGTTAGATTGCTGTATATAAGAACCTGGTGGTGGTGGCCGCAGCTTATATGCCAAAAAAGTGGTGACAGGTTCCCTTTAATGATCGGGCACAACGAGTAATACTAAATGGTTGCACATCAACCTGGAGGAAAGTCAAAAGCGGGGTGCCGCAAGGCTCTGTCCTGGGGCCAGTGCTGTTTAATATCTTTGGAAATGATCTGGATAACGGAATTATTGGGAAACTCAGTAGGATTCTGGCTAGGTGGGAGCAATGTCTAGTAGATCAACAAGACAAAACAATCACTGATCTCAGGGAGACCAGCCAGAGAAAACACTGCTGAGAGTGTTTTCTCTGGCTGGTTTCCCCGAGATCAATGATTGTTTTGTCTTGTTGGTCTACTAGGCATTGCTCCCAGAATCCTACTCCACACTGATGAGGGGCAATACCCCAAAACTGCTGTCTGTGGATGGATACCTGGCCATGGTATTTCTCTTGTCATATCTTTAAATTCGTCAAGAGCTGGATATTGACTAAAAGGGCCACTTAATATGGTGGTTATGGTGGTCTCTTAAAAAGAGCCACTTCTTGGCTACGTCCTTCCCGATGGAATATCTGGCTATTTTCTGTGTCGAGACACCTAACAGAGAATCCATGGACCCTTTTGATTTGCATACTTCCCAGGGGGCAATGCACCTAGGATTTCACTGTATTGAGCGCCTTTGCTGGCTGTCGGCAGTGTTTTCTCTGGCTGATCTCCCCGAGATCAGTGATTGTTTTGTCTTGTTGGTCTACTAGACATTGCTCCCACCTAGCCAGAATCCTACTCCACACTGATGAGGGGCAATACCCTGAAACAGCTCTGTGGATGCATACCTGGCCTTGGTATTTCTCTTGTCATATCTTTAAATTCGTCAAGAGCTGGATATTGACTAAAGGGGCCACTTAATATGGTTGTTATGGTGGTCTCCTAAAAAGAGCCACTCCTTGGCTAGGTCATTCCTAGAGGGATATCTGGCTATTTTCCATGTCGAGACTCCTAACAGAGGCTCCATGGACCCTTTTGATTTGCATACTTCCCATTGGGCAATGCACCTAGGATTTCACTGTGTTGAGTGTCTTTGCTGGCTGCTGGCAGTGTTTTCTCTGGTTGGTCTGCCTGAGATCAGTGATTGTTTTGTCTGAAAGAGAGGGGAGCCAGCACGATCTGAAAATGGCATGCATCATATAAAAAGTGCAAATTCACAGATTTATTCCAACTGTACTATAATATAAAATTAGATTTTTAGCAAATAATTGATCAATTCTTTGAGCCACCCCTGCCAACATGACGGCAAATATCAATAGGGTGGTCCTACTCTATATTATGTATTTCATGTGCCATGTGGCCTCCTAGATAAAGTTAAAAGCAGTGTAATACTATTGTATGTACTGAGGATTTCGATTGCGTTAGGGCAATGACAATCAGAGACGAGTTCTTGGTGCAGAAATGTTTATAACAGGTAACCAACGATATGTACATAAACGGAACAAAACACAGTAGAACAATAAACACCGGAAATACCTTCCAGGATCGGAGCGAAGGGAATTCCCGGGGCCACGCACCGGACTCCCCCAGGGAGACCACCAAGAGCGAACCCCTATACAGGGACTGTCTGGCAATCACCCCAGAAGGCCTAAATGCGCAGCAGCCGGGACACAAAGGGCCAGAGGTATAGTCCAAAAATGTCCGCACGAGATGAGAGTCCAGAGTGGTTACGAACCGGAAGGAACAGGGCAGAAGTGCTGACCAAAGACGGCAGACGGAGTCCGGGCACAGCTTGATGAGTCCGAGTGAAGTCCAAAGTCGGTGTCGGTTGTTTTTCGGGAGGATCCAAAATGTCAATCAGGAACCAAGAGCAGCAAAGCAGGAGTACACAGCAAGCAGTATACTCAGGCACTGGACTAAGCTTAGAGGCGGCCTTTTATACAGCTGGACAGGAAGTAGGGCAACAGAACAGCAAACTCCATGTTAACCGAGGGCAAGCTCTTTCAAAAGAGAACTGGAAATCCCGGAAGTCTGACAAGCAGAACCATAATGGAGCACACATAACTGTAACCTGTATATAACCGCTTCTATGTTGCAAAAGAGGCAATTGTGGATAAGGAGAAGCCCAGGTCCCAGCATGTGGAGCAAGCTCTACACATACCAGAACTATATCAGAACTGACCCTCCCAGTGCCAGACAGCAACCATTGATAAAGGCGGACCAGATCCAAGTATGGTGCTTAATTAGCAATGCCTGTGGAAAGAGTGAGGCAACTGAATGTGAACTCCTACCAACAGGAGGAATACATTGCAAACCAAGAACAGGCGTGCATAGCATGGTGGTGACCAGCCACCAGACATTTGTAGCATAACTACAACCAAACAGAGAGAGAGGGGAGCCAGCACGATCTGAAAATGGCATGCATCACATAAAAAGTGCAAATTCACAGATTTATACCAACTGTGCTATAATATAAAATGAGATTTTTAGCAAATAATTGATCAATTCTTTGAGCCACCCCTGCCAACGTCACGGCAAATCTCAGTAGGGAAGTCCTACTCTATATTATGTATTTCATGTGCCATGCAGCCTCCTAGATAAAGTTAAAAGCAGAACCATAATGGAGCACACGTACCTGTAACCTATATATAACTGCTTCTATGTTGCAAAATATCTGAAAGGTAGTCACAGTGCAGAGGGAACCACCCTATTTTCATTAGCACAAGGAAGTCCAAGAAGCAATGGAATGAAACTTAAAGGAAGGAGATTCAGATTAGACATTAGGAAAACCTTTCTGACAGTGAGGGCAGTCAGGGAGTGGAACAGGCGACCACGGGAGGTGGTGAGCTCTCCATCAATGGAAATCTTCAAGTGGAAACTGAATAAACATATAGCTGTGATGATTTAGGAAAGCCTGCACTCACAGGGAGTTGGACCCGATGGCCTTTGAGGTCCCTTCCAACAATACCATTTTATGATTCTATGATTCTATAAAATATATTAGAGTAATTTTCAAGCTGATAATTTTTTACGGCCCCCGAAGGTTGGTAGAAACTTCCAAATGGCCCCCGGCAGAAAAAAGGTTCCCCAATCATGACTTAGACAAACCCTATGTTCAAGCCTGAGCCCCATTCGTTCAAGCAAAATTAAAGGGTGCGTTAATTCCAGGATACATTATGATGTGTGTCCCCTCGTGGTCATCAAACATGCTGCCCACCACTGTCCACAATACACCAAGTAGTGGCACACTAATGCACGTCATCATGTAAGCACCTTTCTATATTTCTGCTAGTGCACTGGCCATTATTTGGTGCTACAGCATCTATCACACCCCCTAAGTCAGGGGTCTCAAACTCCCAAAAAAATAATTTGGGGGGGTCGCATTGATTGCAGGACATAGAGACATTTTTATTAGTACCATATTTTTTTTCTCTCTCTACACCTTTGGATCACTGTTTTTGAACATTTTTTGCTTGTTTATTACAACAAACGTGCACTTGTTTTGGATTAAATATATTAAACAAAACATTTTTCATGGTAAAAAAAATGTCATGCTTTATTTTTTTGTTACATTTTATCACTTTCTTGTAAGTTATATAGTTTTACAATTAGCACCGTATAGTAATTTTAGCCAACATCTTTTAATAATTCCTCCTCTCCAGTTCCCCTTCTTAAAGTAATGTTCCCATCCTGGTCCCCATTCTGTAGGAATGTACCCATCCTTGTCCCCATCCTGTAGTAATGTGCCCCATCCTTGTCCTCATCCTCTAGTATTATGCGAATCCTGTAGTAATGTGCCAATCCTGTAGTTATGTGTCCATCCTGTAGTAATGTGTCCATCATTGCCCCTTTTACAAATGTGCCCTTTACTTGTCCCCATCCTGTAGTAATGTGCCCATCCTGTAGTAATGTGCCCATCCTTGTCCCCTTTTATAAATGTGACCCATCCTTGTCCCCATCTTATAGTAATGTTCCCATCCTTGTCCTCTTTAACTAATGTGCCTCATCTTTGTCTGTTGTGAATGTCATCCGAGTGGGTGCTGGTGTGGAGCTCCCTCTGTGGCCAGGAATGGTAATGAAGCTGAGTTTGAATCTCTGACTCAGACAGGTGTTGGAGTTAATTGGGAATCCAGGAAATCCTATTGCAAATCAGCCTAGTGTGTGTAAGGGAGCAATTTTTGCCTGGCGGCCGCCGGTGATAGATGTTTTCCTGCTGCTTCTGAAGATGGCTGGGACTTTTCCCTTCAGTTTCTTCCATTTCTTCTGTGCCTGACTCTACTCCAGATAAGTTTGCTGGTTTCTGTGCTTGATTACTGAATTTGAACTTAAGGTTGTTTCTCCTTATTCCATTTTGTTCTGTGTTTGGTTTCTTGTATGTGAGAATCTGTCTCTCTGATTTTGTGAGCAGGGCAGTTCCTCCAGCAAAGAAAGGGAGCTTGCTCCCTGTTCATGTTTGGATTATTTGCACTTTAGACCATTGTTTGTTCTGTGATTTTGTTTCTTCCCATTATATTTGCATTTCACTTTAAAGTGTCTGGCACAAGAGTACCTGATATAGCGGGGGATGACTCAGTGGTCTTAGTATTTTTTTTCTATCCGGAGTTTGGTATTTTTTGCAGGGTTTTTTGCTGGCCGCAATCAGTTATCTGTCCTGTTCTGTTGTATCTAGTAAGTGGGGCCTCACCTTTGCTAATCTATATTTTCTATCTGTGTATTGTGTTTTCTTACATCACCGTTGTTGCATGTTGGGGGCTTGCTGTTTCTTTGGGGACTGCTCCGAGGCAAGTTAGGATTCCTCATTTCTATCTTTGAGGTGTAGCAAGTTTCTCTGGCAGTGACGAGGTCTCTAGGTGTGTTAGGAACATCCCACTGCTACTTCTGTTGGGGGAGACCTCCGGGTCTCTCTCAGGGTCACGGAGTAGGATTTCAAATCAGAACTGCGCAGATGTATATGAATCAGGAAAATGACCACACAGAGAAACGTGTCTCTATTTGGGAGAAGTGAAGGTCTTTGCCCGTGTATTCAAAAATATAACATTTTATACAGGTTTTTGGACAGTCCTGTAAAACAACATTCCTTTAAGTCATTCAGGTGTGTCTGGGAACAGACGACAGTCTATTCAAGAATATTGCTTATTCATGAGTCTAACCGGTTTTCAAAGAACCTGTTCTATTGAAGAATGTCAGTTTACTTATTTATGAGACTACAAACTCATTACTTAGCCCTAAGGATAGTTTGTTTACATATACAATCCTTGCAACATTTCAGTCAGGTATATGTAAAAAGCAATACATTGGATAAGTACAACCTTAATAGCTCACATATCATCCAATATGAACAATTGAAACATGGAATAATAGGAGACCTTGTTGTGGTTGGAAGAGAGCTGAACAGAAGTTCGATTGATGAGTTACTGGAATGTGATGTAACAAGCATAAATGTCTCTAAAATTTATCGATCGCTAAGGGGGGTGCTTATCTCACGGGAGGATAGTTGGACTTTAACAGCGTGGGGGAAACAATTGGGAAGGGAAGAAGTGGTGGATGATATACTGAGAGGATGGGTACAAGTGCGGAAACATATTACCAATGAGAGATGGAGAGACACTCAATTCAGAATTCTACATAGGGCCATTATGGGTTTCAACATACCAGGTAGGGATAGGTGGTGTCCTAAGTGTCAAAAAGAGAAAACGGATATGCTGCATGGGCTATGGGAATGTGAGACAATCGCTATGTTCTGGAACCAAGTCAGACTATTTGCCCAGTCAACATGGGGAATTTTCAGCAAACTAGACTTAATGGTGTGGATTTTCCACTCCTTTGAGGGAGGAGTAGGAGGAGGCCCAAACACGCAGGAAAAGAGGAAATACGCAATAACGCATGACATAGCCATGATAGCTAAGCATTGCATCTTAAAACACTGGATTCAAAGGGAGGGCCCATCCATAAAGGAGGTTATGGGTGAACTACACAACCTTCTGAAGTGGGAAAAACTAGAAGCGGAGAGGGATAAAGATGGGTTGACAGCCAAGTTTTTTGTGAGATGGAGACATTTTATTGAAAGCCAATTCACACAGGGAGAAATAATTAACCTGATGGCACCTTTTGTTCACTCGGAGTGGTATATCCTGAGCGATATCCAGGACAGCCTGGGTAAACTGAGAATCACCTAGGAGGGGGCTCTGGCGGGAGGGGGAGATGAGACGGTTGGGAATACCAAGGCACGCTAGCAAAATTGAAATCATTCAGGGACGACACAGAGATTTAACGAATTGTATTGCATATGTAATATTATATTTCATTACCTCTGTTTTGGTTTAATGTTACTGTATACTATCTTAAATCGAACAGCAACATGGAACTCCAAATTGGGGTATCACCCACCTCTATGTCACATTTTGTCAGACGAATGTTCTTTTTTTGCAATGATACTTGTCATGTTTTTACAAATTTGAAAAATCAATAAAAACGTTTTGGAAAAAAAGCAATACATAAAACATTTAAAATACAGATTAATCTTATTATAATAGAATATCATACTGGAGAAACGATTCATAGCCTTGGCCTTCACAGTCCCCCCTTAATAAGATTATCTGTTTTCTTACTCCGTGAGGGCTACCCAGAGACTACAGTGTCCCACAGCTATGGTATATAGGTGCGTGCTATCACGCCCTCGGGTCTTTCCTAACATCGTCACATCAGTTCCCATAGAGGGGATCCGAGCCCCGTGGTGCCCTTCTATAACAACCTCCTAAGTTTGACTTTTAGTCATTGAACTTTTATGATAACCATTGTGTCAGTTTCAGAGGGGGCTACTGGAATATGTAATACTGAAGGGAAGGTTGCCATGGCTATAGCCTTGTTTGTCTCCTTATTACAAATCTTCTTACAGCAAGGCAAAATACAGTAAACAATAATTATAGCAAAACCAACACTAGAAGGGTTATAATCTGTATCTGAATTAATATCCCTTTCAGAGAAGTCATCCAACTAAACCAGTCACCCCAAGAATTGGTTACCCCTGAATTTTCTTTCAATTCTTCAGATAGGGAATTTAATTATTTCAGGGCCTGGGTGACCTTCCATTTGGGCCTATTTCATCTGGGACATAAGTACAACAGGCCTCTCCTATCATTGCACAAACACCTCCTTTTCTGCTAATAACATATCCAGAGCCATCCGGTTCTGGTCGGCCAGCAGAGTAGTCTGACCCAACTGAGTAGCTAACCCAGTTAAGGCGTTTCTGGAGTAATTAACAAATCTCTGTTGATTATAATAGAGATAATTGATCCATGCAACATTCTTATTCACAGTAATAATGGGAAGTAAGGACTCAAATCCTGCTGCTACTTCATCCCTGGCCTTATACTCATCTGGTGCCCACCTTGGGACTCCAATTACATCAATATATACATGATGGTCTTCCAATAGGTCATAGTTTGACACACCTCTACGGGTTCTGGCTCTACCTTGGGTACTTGTTCTTATCTGCTCAAGGGTAACTCCATGATTTACAGGGGCTATCAGGATTGGCATTATCGCCTTCATTCCAATGTATGTAAAGTGCTGTGGAATTAACAGCGCTATATAAATGAATAAAATATATATTATTATTGTTAGGGCACATTGTCCTGACCAAGGAAGTTCAAGTCTAGATCTTATCTTGAGGTCAGCACATAACCAAAAAACATCTGCTACAGACTGAGTATGATTTTGAGCAAGCATGGTTATATTGGCATCACTAGCTTCTGTTATATTTTGGAAACAATAACCAGGCGGAAAGTACACATATTTTCTCTGGGCTTAGTTATTCTCTAGGGTTATACAAGTGTGATTACCAGGATAAACAGTGATTCCTTGTCCGGGCTGGTGTGCTTTAGTTACAATTGGATATTTATCTTTCCATGCCTGGCATTCATCTCCCCCCTCTGTGGTATTAGAATACAAACTGAGGAAACAATTTAATACCTCATCTTCAATATGGAGAGGCACTGATCCAAGATGGGGGCGGGCAGACGCACACACATAGCAATCAGACATATTACTGGACTTAGCAGTATCCTAAGTCCATTGAAGCCATAAATTTGTGTGTGTGAATCCAGTTTCTACAACAAAGGATTCACTGGTGGATAATTGGACAGCTGCTCCCGCCGGGATGGGTTCTTCCAAGAGTTTTCCAGGAATTAGGGGGTTGGTTGGTGGCTTTTTGGGTTGGGTGGCTGCGTCCTTGAGTTTACCACTGGGGTTTTTGATCTCCAGTCCTTCGGTTAGAAGAACACAGTTCATGATGAAAATAAAGGCCTTCATCCTTGGGCTGGAACAAGTTTGCAATGGAAAGCGTGGATACAAGAGTTTCTTCCTTCAAGCTTTACAGATGTGGGGGTCACCAACAGCACTTGGTATGGACCGTTATACAATGGTTCAAGGCAATGTTTCTTGACCAACACTGAGTCTCCTGGCTTCAAACGGCGGCAAGTATCATCTCCTGTTGAGTCTGGGAGAGAGGAAGAAACTATAGCATGTGTGTTAGTTAGTTCCTTAGCATGATTAACGACAAACTGCACAACCTTATCATTTGATTCTGACAATTCCTGGGGGCTAAACACTGCAATCGGGGAATTTGACCCAAACAAAATCTCATACGGGGGCAAACTGTGTCTAGCCAATGGTGTCATTCTCACATGATACAGAGCAACCGGAAGTAGATCCGGCCATCTCTCGGCCGACTCCTGCATCATTTTAGTCAGTTTTCTCTTAAGGGTGCCATTCATTCTTTCCACCTTCGCATTGGATTGATGATGATACGGAGTATGCAGGGCAACTTGTGATCCAACCATGGTCAATAGTTCTTGATAGACGTTTTTTACAAAGGCAGGTCCTTGGTCGCTTTCAATTACTTCAGGTACTCCATATCTGCATACAACTTCACCGATTAATTTCTTTACTGTTGTTCTGGCTGTCATATTGGTCACTGGGAAGGCTTCAGGCCAACTGGAGAAAACATCCACTACTACTAGGCAGTATTCGTATCTCCCACACTTGGGCAACTGAATGTGGTCGACTTGGATCCTCTGGAACGGTGTTACAAGTTTGACAAACATGGCAGTTCTTATTATAGGCAGCAAGTATGGTAGATATCCAAGGGGCATAGAAGAACTTGCGTATCACTTCTAGGCTCTGGTTTTCCCTCTGTGGGTGGGAATATGTCCCCAGGCAGCTATGGCAGCATACATTCTTCTAGGAAGGCAGGGTAGACTGTTGACCTTCCAAATGTCACCTTCTAGCTTGACTCCTTCTTTCTTCCATGTCTGCAGTTCTTCTCTTGTGACTAGTCTTTGTTCTGACTTGAGCCGATCCATTGGTGTTCTACCAACATTTACGCGGTCTCTGGGATCTTCTGGTTCAGCTAAAGATAGGTCTTGAAGAATCCTCTTCTTCTGTGCTCTGGTCGTAACCATGGCCATATAGCATTCAGATTCTTCCACTTTCGTTAAAGCGGCTTCTTTAGCTTTATTGTCAGCGTAGGCATTTCCTCTGGCAACTTCTGTGGTCTGGGGTCCATGGGCTTGGACCTTCAAGATGGCAACTTGTCTTGGCCTGGACAGGGCAAACATCAATCTACGGACACATTCTGCATTTTTGACTGGAGTTCCTGCTGCAGTGATGAACCCTCTATTTGCCTATATGACACCAAAATCATGCGCTATGCTGAAAGCATATCGAGAGTCTGTATAAATAGTGGCAGTAGCATCGTCAGCATAGGTACAGGCTTCAGCCAGGGCCACAAGTTCTGCTTCCTGGGCGGACATTTGGGCTGGGAGTGCTGCAGCTTTGATCACTGAAACTGAGGTGGTTACAGCATAGCCTGTATGAAAGGTACCCTTTTCATCAGCAAATCGTGAGCCGTCTGTAAACAGGATGTAGTCTGGATTTTCAAGTGGATGTTCAGATACGTTGTCGGGCGTGACAGTTTCCTTCTCTATCTCCTGGAAGCAATCATGATGTTCAGCTTCATTTTCCTCACTATTATACCCCCTTGAAAGTGGAAGAAGCGTGGTTGGATTGAGGGAGGTGCAGCGGTGAAGAGATACCTTGTCAGGCATCAATAGGGAGCACTGTAGATGAAGACGGCGTTGATGTGACAGGTGTTTTGGTTGGGTAAGCTTGAGAATAGCTGCTATATCATGGGGAGCATAGACCTTGGTTTCATGTCCCAGGACAATATCTGCTGTCTTGTCAAGAAGAAGTTGGGTGGCATGCACGGCTCTGAGGCATGTGGGTGAGGCTCGGGCAACAGGATCCAGCTTTGCAGAGTAATAGCCAACCGGGCGTTGTCTGGTGCCATGACGTTGAGTAAGAACACCTGCTGCATGTCCGACGTTTTTAGAGACATATAGATGAAATGGTAATTGGTAATCCAAGAGCTGGGGTGGAGGCAATCTGATCCTTCAAGTCTCATAGCTTTATACTGGTCAGGGTTGTCACAATGATAGAGAGGAGTACCGCTCTTGAATCCATCGTAAAGAGACTGCATTGTTCTTAAGGCAATACACTATGGTTTGGTTAAAATTAATTTCCCAGACCAAAAAAGCTATAGAAATCACTAAATTATTAAAATAATTGAGAACTGAGAATCACCTAGGAGGGGGCTCTGGCGGGAGGGGGAGACGAGACGGTTGGGAATACCAAGGCACGCTAGCAAAATTGAAATCATTCAGGGACGACACAGAGATTTAACGAATTGTATTGCATATGTTATATTATATTTCATTACCTCTGTTTTGGTTTAATGTTACTGTATACTATCTTAAATCGAACAGCAACATGGAACTCCAAATTGGGGTATCACCCACCTCTATGTCACATTTTGTCAGACGAATGTTCTTTTTTTGCAATGATACTTGTCATGTTTTTACAAATTTGAAAAATCAATAAAAACGTTTTGGAAAAAAAGCAATACATAAAACATTTAAAATACAGATTAATCTTATTATAATAGAATATCATACTGGAGAAACGATTCATAGCCTTGGCCTTCACAGTCCCCCCTTAATAAGATTATCTGTTTTCTTACTCCGTGAGGGCTACCCAGAGACTACAGTGTCCCACAGCTATGGTATATAGGTGCGTGCTATCACGCCCTCGGGTCTTTCCTAACATCGTCACATCAGTTCCCATAGAGGGGATCCGAGCCCCGTGGTGCCCTTCTATAACAACCTCCTAAGTTTGACTTTGAGTCATTGAACTTTTATGATAACCATTGTGTCAGTTTCAGAGGGGGCTACTGGAATATGTAATACTGAAGGGAAGGTTGCCATGGCTATAGCCTTGTTTGTCTCCTTATTACAAATCTTCTTACAGCAAGGCAAAATACAGTAAACAATAATTATAGCAAAACCAACACTAGAAGGGTTATAATCTGTATCTGAATTAATATCCCTTTCAGAGAAGTCATCCAACTAAACCAGTCACCCCAAGAATTGGTTACCCCTGAATTTTCTTTCAATTCTTCAGATAGGGAATTTAATTATTTCAGGGCCTGGGTGACCTTCCATTTGGGCCTATTTCATCTGGGACATAAGTACAACAGGCCTCTCCTATCATTGCACAAACACCTCCTTTTCTGCTAATAACATATCCAGAGCCATCCGGTTCTGGTCGGCCAGCAGAGTAGTCTGACCCAACTGAGTAGCTAACCCAGTTAAGGCGTTTCTGGAGTAATTAACAAATCTCTGTTGATTATAATAGAGATAATTGATCCATGCAACATTCTTATTCACAGTAATAATGGGAAGTAAGGACTCAAATCCTGCTGCTACTTCATCCCTGGCCTTATACTCATCTGGTGCCCACCTTGGGACTCCAATTACATCAATATATACATGATGGTCTTCCAATAGGTCATAGTTTGACACACCTCTACGGGTTCTGGCTCTACCTTGGGTACTTGTTCTTATCTGCTCAAGGGTAACTCCATGATTTACAGGGGCTATCAGGATTGGCATTATCGCCTTCATTCCAATGTATGTAAAGTGCTGTGGAATTAACAGCGCTATATAAATGAATAAAATTATTATTATTATTGTTAGGGCACATTGTCCTGACCAAGGAAGTTCAAGTCTAGATCTTATCTTGAGGTCAGCACATAACCAAAAAACATCTGCTACAGACTGAGTATGATTTTGAGCAAGCATGGTTATATTGGCATCACTAGCTTCTGTTATATTTTGGAAACAATAACCAGGCGGAAAGTACACATATTTTCTCTGGGCTTGGTTATTCTCTAGGGTTATACAAGTGTGATTACCAGGATAAACAGTGATTCCTTGTCCGGGCTGGTGTGCTTTAGTTACAATTGGATATTTATCTTTCCATGCCTGGCATTCATCTCCCCCCTCTGTGGTATTAGAATACAAACTGAGGAAACAATTTAATACCTCATCTTCAATATGGAGAGGCACTGATCCAAGATGGGGGCGGGCAGACGCACACACATAGCAATCAGACATATTACTGGACTTAGCAGTATCCTAAGTCCATTGAAGCCATAAATTTGTGTGTGTGAATCCAGTTTCTACAACAAAGGATTCACTGGTGGATAATTGGACAGCTGCTCCTGCCGGGATGGGTTCTTCCAAGAGTTTTCCAGGAATTAGGGGGTTGGTTGGTGGCTTTTTGGGTTGGGTGGCTGCGTCCTTGAGTTTACCACTGGGGTTTTTGATCTCCAGTCCTTCGGTTAGAAGAACACAGTTCATGATGAAAATAAAGGCCTTCATCCTTGGGCTGGAACAAGTTTGCAATGGGAAGCGTGGATACAAGAGTTTCTTCCTTCAAGCTTTACAGATGTGGGGGTCACCAACAGCACTTGGTATGGACCGTCATACAATGGTTCAAGGCAATGTTTCTTGACCAACACTGAGTCTCCTGGCTTCAAACGGCGGCAAGTATCATCTCCTGTTGAGTCTGGGAGAGAGGAAGAAACTATAGCATGTGTGTTAGTTAGTTCCTTAGCATGATTAACGACAAACTGCACAACCTTATCATTTGATTCTGACAATTCCTGGGGGCTAAACACTGCAATCGGGGAATTTGACCCAAACAAAATCTCATACGGGGACAAACTGTGTCTAGCCAATGGTGTCATTCTCACATGATACAGAGCAACCGGAAGTAGATCCGGCCATCTCTCGGCCGACTCCTGCATCATTTTAGTCAGTTTTCTCTTAAGGGTGCCATTCATTCTTTCCACCTTCGCATTGGATTGATGATGATACGGAGTATGCAGGGCAACTTGTGATCCAACCATGGTCAATAGTTCTTGATAGACGTTTTTTACAAAGGCAGGTCCTTGGTCGCTTTCAATTACTTCAGGTACTCCATATCTGCATACAACTTCACCGATTAATTTCTTTACTGTTGTTCTGGCTGTCATATTGGTCACTGGGAAGGCTTCAGGCCAACTGGAGAAAACATCCACTACTACTAGGCAGTATTCGTATCTCCCACACTTGGGCAACTGAATGTGGTCGACTTGGATCCTCTGGAACGGTGTTACAAGTTTGACAAACATGGCAGTTCTTATTATAGGCAGCAAGTATGGTAGATATCCAAGGGGCATAGAAGAACTTGCGTATCACTTCTAGGCTCTGGTTTTCCCTCTGTGGGTGGGAATATGTCCCCAGGCAGCTATGGCAGCATACATTCTTCTAGGAAGGCAGGGTAGACTGTTGACCTTCCAAATGTCACCTTCTAGCTTGACTCCTTCTTTCTTCCATGTCTGCAGTTCTTCTCTTGTGACTAGTCTTTGTTCTGACTTGAGCCGATCCATTGGTGTTCTACCAACATTTACGCGGTCTCTGGGATCTTCTGGTTCAGCTAAAGATAGGTCTTGAAGAATCCTCTTCTTCTGTGCTCTGGTCGTAACCATGGCCATATAGCATTCAGATTCTTCCACTTTCGTTAAAGCGGCTTCTTTAGCTTTATTGTCAGCGTAGGCATTTCCTCTGGCAACTTCTGTGGTCTGGGGTCCATGGGCTTGGACCTTCAAGATGGCAACTTGTCTTGGCCTGGACAGGGAAAACATCAATCTACGGACACATTCTGCATTTTTGACTGGAGTTCCTGCTGCAGTGATGAACCCTCTATTTGCCTATATGACACCAAAATCATGCGCTATGCTGAAAGCATATCGAGAGTCTGTATAAATAGTGGCAGTAGCATCGTCAGCATAGGTACAGGCTTCAGCCAGGGCCACAAGTTCTGCTTCCTGGGCGGACATTTGGGCTGGGAGTGCTGCAGCTTTGATCACTGATACTGAGGTGGTTACAGCATAGCCTGTATGAAAGGTACCCTTTTCATCAGCAAATCGTGAGCCGTCTGTAAACAGGATGTAGTCTGGATTTTCAAGTGGATGTTCAGATACGTTGTCGGGCGTGACAGTTTCCTTCTCTATCTCCTGGAAGCAATCATGATGTTCAGCTACATTTTCCTCACTATTATACCCCCTTGAAAGTGGAAGAAGCGTGGTTGGATTGAGGGAGGTGCAGCGGTGAAGAGATACCTTGTCAGGCATCAATAGGGAGCACTGTAGACGAAGACGGCGTTGATGTGACAGGTGTTTTGGTTGGGTAAGCTTGAGAATAGCTGCTATATCATGGGGAGCATAGACCTTGGTTTCATGTCCCAGGACAATATCTGCTGTCTTGTCAAGAAGAAGTTGGGTGGCATGCACGGCTCTGAGGCATGTGGGTGAGGCTCGGGCAACAGGATCCAGCTTTGCAGAGTAATAGCCAACCGGGCATTGTCTGGTGCCATGACGTTGAGTAAGAACACCTGCTGCATGTCCGACGTTTTTAGAGACATATAGATGAAATGGTAATTGGTAATCCAAGAGCTGGGGTGGAGGCAATCTGATCCTTCAAGTCTCATAGCTTTATACTGGTCAGGGTTGTCACAATGATAGAGAGGAGTACCGCTCTTGAATCCATCGTAAAGAGACTGCATTGTTCTTAAGGCAATACACTATGGTTTGGTTAAAATTAATTTCCCAGACCAAAAAAGCTATAGAAATCACTAAATTATTAAAATAATTTTTATTTCAAATATCATTAAAAATGTTTTTACATACAATAATAAAATTTCCAATAGAGTTCCACATTATTACAAGGGACACAAGGAGGGGTTAGAAGCAATAAAAGAATATATATTAATTACAAATATAAATAAGTTTTGGTAAAATATTTAATAATATATATATATATATATATATATATATATATATATATACGGTATATATATATCTTTTTTTTGTATCAGTGATCTATTAGTTCAATAGTATATAATTTAATATATAAGCAGCTAATATTAATACATAAGCAGGCAATAAAAATTTCAGGTTAAACTCAATTGTATGAACTAGTTTATAAAAATTGGTAGATAAATGTGTCTATAAATAAACAGCAATAATTATAAAGTGCTTAGTATTAGTACATATATCCACCAAATTAATAAAACATGTGCAGTATAAATATAGCCCCCCGAAGAAGAAAAGGCGAAACATATGTTGGGATGACGGGACGTGGAGGGAGTTATAGTGAGTACAGTGTGGGTTTTTATGCCTTCTATATTTGTATGGTGATTACGGCTGGGTCCGTCACCTTTAACACGGAGTAGCATATACCTCGCACACCACACTTAATCAGCAATAAGTTTATAATCTCAGGTGATCTAGATTCCGTAGTTGCTGTTCTATTGTAATATATATAGCGGCTATTTGGAATCATTCAGCATGACTCATATATTTTTGGGTGCTCTTTAATGGTATGAACTATATTTATACTGCACATGTTTTATTAATTTGGTGAATATATGTACTAATACTAAGCACTTTATAATTATTGCTGTTTATTTATAAACACATTTATCTACCCATTTTTATAAACTACTTCATACAATTAAATTGAATTTAATCTGAAATATTTATTGCCTGCCTATATATTACTATTAACTGTTTATATATTAAATTATACAGTCATGGCCAAAAGTTTTGAGAATGCTACAAATATAAATTTTTACAAAGTCTACTGCTTAAGTTTTTCTAATGGCAATTTGCATATACTCCAGAATGTCATAAAGAGTGATCAGCTTAACAGTAATTACTTGCAAAGTCAATATTGGCTAAGAAAATGAACTTTAACCCCTAAAACACATTTCAACATCATTGCATTCCTGCCTTAAAAGGAGCAGCTAACATTGTTTTAGTGATTGTTCCATTAACACAGGTGTGGGTGTTGATGAGGACAGGACTGGCGATCAATCAGTCATGATTAAGTAAGAATGACACCACTGGACACTTTAAAAGGAGGCTGGTGCTTGGTATCATTGTTTCTCTTCAGTTAACCATGGCTATCTTTAAAGAAACACATGCAGCCATCATTGCTCTGCACAAAAATGGCCTAACAGGGAAGAGTATCGCAGCTACAAAGATTGCACCTCAGTCAACAATCTATCGCATCATCAAGAACTTCAAGGAGAGAGCTTCCATTGTTGCCAAAAAGGCTCCAGGGCGCCCAAGAAGGACCAGCAAACGCCAGGACCGTATCTTAAAACTGTTTCAGCTGCGGGATTGGACTACCAGCAGTGCCGAGCTAGCTCAGCAATGGCAGCAGGCTGGTGTGAGTGCTTCTGCGGAGACTGCTTGACAAAGGCCTGGTTTCAAGGAGGGCAGCAAAGAAGCCACTTCTCTCCAGAAAAAACATCAGGGACCGACTGATATTCTGCAAAAGGTACAGGGAGTGGACTGCTGAGGACTGGGGTAAAGTCATTTTCTCAGATGAATCCCCTTTTTGATTGTTTGGGACATCTGGAAAACAGCTTATTAGGAGAAGAAGAGGTGAGCGCTACCACCAGTCTTGTCTCATGCCAACTGTTAAGCATCCTGAAACGATTCATGTGTGGGGTTGCTTCTCAGCCAAGGGAATCGGCTCACTCACAGTCTTGCCTAAAAACACAGCCATGAATAAAGAATGGTACCAGAATGTCCTCCAAGAATAACTTCTCCCAACTGTCCAAGAGCAGTTTGGCGCCCAACAATGCCTTTTCCAGCATGATGGAGCACCTTGCCATAAAGCAAAGGTGATCACTAAATGGCTCATGGAACAAAACATAGAGATTTTGGGTCCATGGCCTGGAAACTCCCCAGATCTTAATCCCAGTGAGAACTTGTAGGCAATCATCAAGAGACGGGTGGACAAACAAAAACCAACAAATTCTGGCAAAATGCAAGCATTGCTTATGCAAGAATGGACAGCTATCAGTCAGGATTTGGTCCAGAAGGTGATTGAGAGCATGCCAGGGAGAATTGCCGAGGTCCTGAAGAAGAAGGGTCAACACTGCAAATATTGACTTGCTGCATTAACTCATTCAAACTGTCAATATAACCTTTTGGTTCTCATAATATGATTGCAATTATATTTCTGTATGTGATGTAAACATCAGACAAACACAATTAAAAACCAGAGGGCAACAGATCATGTGAAAATATAATTTTGGTGTCATTCTCAAAACTTTTGGCCATGACTGTATATTATTAAATATTTTACCAAAACTTATTTATATTTGTAATTAATATATATTCTTTTTATTGCTTCTAACCCCTCCTTGTGTCCCTTGTTGTAATAATGTGGAACTCCATTGGAAATTTTATTATGTATGTAAAAACATTTTTAATGATATTTGAAATAAAAATTATTTTAATAATTTATTGATTTCTATAGCTTCTTTGGTCTGGGAAATTAATCTTAACCAAACCATAGTGTATTGTGTCATTGTTTGAAGCTTGACCGCTTAGTGGGGAAATATAATTTATACGGGCATATTGTGAATAAATTAATTGTTCTTGAGGCATCTGGAATCCACTGTCTGCAGTAAGGAATTAAACAAGAAAGTTCTGGAGATCCGTGAATGTCTGGGGGAACGGTAATCGCTGTATTGTGGTCTTCCTGTCTTCTGTGAGATGTTTGGCACCTTTAGAGATACAGTAGCCAAGAAATATGACCTGAGACAGGCAGAATTGTGATTTAGAGCGTGAAACTCTACAGTCCAATTCTGAAAGATGCTTAAGGAGCGACACGGAGTGGGAACGGCACAAATCCTGTGTAGGGGCACATAACAACAGGTCATCAACATATTGAAGCAGAGCAATTTCAGGATTTGCAACAATCCAAGGTAACAAACATTGCGTCAAACAACGAGTAAACTGATTGGGGCTATTCTGGGCACCTTGGTGCATAACAGTCCAGGCATACTGCGTACCCCTGAACATGAAAGCAAACAGATACTGACAATCTGGGTGCAAGGGAACACTGAAAAAGGCATTTGCTAGATCAATCACAGTAAACCATTCAGAATCACTGGGGATATTTGACAACAAAGTGTGAGAGTTTGGAACAACAGGAGTTTCCAGCTCCGTGGCCGCATTGACTGCTCTAAGGTCCTGTACTAACCGATATTTTTGGGGTTCACCTGGGACCACTTTCTTTTTAACCAGGTACAGTGGCAAATTACAAGGGGAGACACACTGTTTAAGAGCCCCACTCTGTAATAAACTGTCAATCTGGTCCTGTAGTCCAGCTTCTTGGGCTGATTTAAGGGAATATTGTGGGACTCTGGGGAGGGGGACTCCTGGTTTTATATAAACCATAACTGGATCAACCGGGAGTTTGCCTACATCATCCGGTCGTTCTGACCATAGTATGTCAGGGACTGATGAGAATTCAGGGTATTCAGTTCCAACGTTACAAGGAGCGGAAAGCATTAGTGTGGGTAGTGCCCGTAATAAACAGACTTCTTCACAACCTTTGGGAGAATTTGGTTTATTCAGAGTAAGGGTAATATCTCCTTCCCCATCATAGTTAATGGCGGCTCTCATCTTATTGAGAAGATTTGAACCCAGGAGATTAACCGGACAAGTGTTTGAAAGGACAAACTGATTATATGTTTCTGGAAAGAGGCCTACTGGAAGGGGAATTGTAAGGGTATGGGCAGTGGGAGCCCCATCTACCCCTACCAGGGTGAGGATGTCTTCTGAAAGTGATAGGGCATGGTCTGCAGGGATATAATAGGTTTTGACAATAGAGTTGGCCACCCCAGTGTCCACCATAAATTTGACCGGGTTCCCTGCTACTTCTAAAATTACAGACGTAAAGTATCCCTGGTTTGCATTGACCATTGCGGTGGACTCTGGTTGACCATGCCTTCATTGGGTATTTCCGGGATGTTGGCGCTGATTCTGGGGGTGTCTCGTGGGACATTGTGGCTGCGGGGTATGACATTCCCGTTGGAAGTGACCGGTCTGACCACAACACCAGCAGATCAATTCTTGGTTGGCCTGTCGCTGCTGGCCTCTGTTCTGGCATGGATTTGGTCTATGGTTATACTGGGACTGGCTGTTTTGAGGGTAGGGCTGTTGGTGTGGATACTGAGGTGGCGGACAATATTCGGGTTGCCACCCAAAATTTGGGCAGGGCTGATTAAGGTATTGAGATTGATGGGGTGGCATGGTCTGGGCCGGTGGGTTCATGTACACTAAAACCGGGGCATTCCGTTTTGACTTTGGGGCAGGGACCTGTTTGGCCAGACTTTTTTGGAAACTTTTTACCACCAATATATAGCATCCTTTGCAGGAAGGTTCACTATCTCTGGTCTAGTGGTCATAACAGTGTCTCTGAGATCTATCTGGAGACCTTCTATAAATGCATTAATGAGAAGGGAGGCCTGTGGCTGTGAATCCCAGGTCTTGAAAGACACGCTGCAGTCTAGCATAATATTTTTCTGCAGATTCACCTTTTTCCTGCACTACATCTTTCAAACTGGTGGCCTGATCTGCAAGTTGATCCTGGGCCCACCTTTTAAGCACGGCGCAGTATTGCTGGCCGCTCTGGTATGTAGTATCATCAGTTCCCGGGGGGAACACTAGGTGGGGTTCCATCAATGACCAGAAGCAATCTCCCGCCTTAACTTTAGTAAGATTGACTAGATCTTTCTGGGCCGCAGAGTATAGTTGGAAGATTTGGAGCATTTCCCTATAGAAATGCATTGGATTAGTCCCTGGGTCGGGCAGACGATGGACCAATGCTGCTGACTGGGTGGGGTTAAAGGCAACTTACTTAGGGGGTGGGGAAGGCTGCTCATCATCTGATTCATGATCGGAATCAAACTGAGAGCGAGCTTCTGATTCTGTTGTGACCGGGAGTTGGGGAGCAGCGGGCAAGAATACAGGGCATGATGCATGATGTGCCGCAAGTTCACCATCCAAAACCAACCATATTTACTCAAGGTGTACATTTGAGCTTTTGACCGTGAACATTATACTCTCAACAATAGTCCTCACAGCTCTTTCCACAGGTAACCCAAACAAACCAGCAGATATCAAAGGGAAGGAGACACTGCTTCTGAACAAGATAGTCGGACTCATCTCAGAGGCATACACAATTGTACAGTATATACAATCCCTGAGAATATTTTCAGAATTCTGGGGGTGCAAAGAATCAGATTGGGAGCCTAAAGCATGAATAATATAATCTGCCGGGAGGGTATCTCCTTGAGTTACACCAATGTGACCAGGCTCAACACGACCATATTGTCCGACATAATCCTATGATTCGTCCTGAATAGTCTGACCACCCTGTAAAACTATTTGCCGGGCCAGTCCCTCAACATGATGCAAATTTGAATTAGCCGGGTTAACATACACCCCTGTCTCTTGCGTCATAAAATCTCCCGTGCCTATCTTAAACAAAACCTGAGCCCCTGAGGGCGTAGTGAGTAACTGGGCATATCGTGAATTAAAGACCTCTGGACTGGTCCAGGATCGCTCGGAGTAGGGTTCACTATGTGTCCCGGGGAAAAAGGGATACCTGGGGGGAGGTATATCGTGGCCAAGGAGGAAGGAGCCAGGGAGCGTGGCGTCAAACTGGCCGGTGGGGGGAGGGACGGCAATACAGGTACGGGAGGGCTAGGGAAGAGGTATGGGCGACAACTCCGGAGTTTGCTCGACCATCCTCTGTTGGGGGGGGCACATAATATCCGCCTTCTGCTGTTAACACTGGAAAAGTAGGAACCTGTTTGTGGCCAGGGTGTGAACGGTGTGCCCCACAATTATAACAAAGGTCTCACCAACCTGGGTTCTGACAGCCACATTGAAAACATATCCAACCAGCCGGGTCATATGGGGGCGGTTTTCCGACCGGGACTGACGGATATGTGGGGGCTGGTGTTGGGGTTATTATGGGAGGTGGAACAGGGGGAGGGTTTACCGGTGGGGCGGCATGGGGCAGTGACTCTAACTGGGAGGCATGGCCAGCTATGGAGGGCGCTACTGGAGATATAGGAGCTGGGATAGGGGGTGTCGATGTGGCAGGTTTCATGGGGTCTTGACCTGCTTGGGGCACAGCCATGTCCAATAACAACCCTAAGGTTGACTGGCGTAGCGGGGCATCAGTAGCAACAAAACACCCCACATGTTAATTTACCCTGCTCTCGGATTTCAGTAGCATAAAATAAAACACAGCTTCTTCTCCTTCACCTTCTTCTTCTATTTCAACATATCCTTCTGCGCTACTTTACCAAACACCTGTGCATTTTCCCACAATCCTTTATCTTTCAACTTTCCTTTCTTTCCCTTCAGCACCACATTCCATTATAACGGCTGTAGCTGTCCGCTCTTAGGCAAACCTAACACCTTAAAAATCTCTGAGGCATGGCGCACAACTTTCTTTCCCTCTCTGTCTGTCACTAATTGTATAACATTCTGTGATCCTTCCGGCTTCTCAACTTTCTTCTTCCTCCACTGAAACATTGTTGCTGTCTTGGCGGCAGTTGGATTACACTAATTCAAGACTATATGTTGCACGCTATAGTCCGGCCGGCACTGGGACGTTCCACCCTAAAGGCCACGTTACACGCTGCGATATCAGTACCGATATCACTAGCGTGGGTACCCGCCCCCATTGGTTGTGCGACACGGGCAAATCCCTGCCCGTGGTGCACAACATCACCCAGAACTGTCACACTACTTACCTGCCTAGCGACATCGCTGTGACCGGCGATCCACCTCCTTTCTAAGGGGGCGGTCCGTGCGGCGTCACAGCGACGTCACTAAGCGGCCGCCCAATAGAAGCGGAGGGGCGGAGATGAGCGGGACTTAACATCACGCCCACCTCCTTCCTTCCTCATTGCAGGCAGAACGCAGGTAAGGAGAGGTTCCTCGTTCCTGCGATGTCACATGGAGCGATGTATGCTGCCGCAGGAACGACGAACTACATCGTTACTGCAGCAGCAATGATATTCGAGAATGGACCCCCATGTCACCGATGAGCAATTTTGACCGTTTTTGCGACGATTCAAAATCGCTCATAGGTGCCACACGCAAAGACATCGCTAAAGCGACCGGATGTGTGTCACAAATTCTGTGACCCCAACGAGATCGCTTTAGCGATGTCTTAGTGTGTAAAGCGGCCTTTACTCTAGCTCCCTCAGCTAAGTAAAAACAAAAGTGTCCCGTGAAAGGAAGAGGACGTACAAAAATGTCACATATAAGAATGTCCCGCCCTCCGGACTTGGTCAGCTGTACCAATTTATTGTCCTAATCCCTATCTTCGATCACGCATATCCCCCCCGTATCCTCAAACTACGGATCAGGTCAGTCTAACCAGCTATATCCAACTGCTTCCGTCTTACTCCCTACTATCCATCCTCCGGATCCCTTGTGACAATTAAAATCCACACCACAGGGTAGGATTCGAGCTACTGGGCCCCCAGCAGGCTCCACCACCGAGTCACTATCGGGTACCTTTAACTCCGATGGGGACACAAGGCCTGTCACTCCCTCCTCTCCAAGAACAACCGTATCAGCAGTGAATACACAATATGCAAACACTCACCGGGGTTGTAGGTTGATCAGGCCTGTTGGAGCAGAGGGAGCTCCTGGTCCATGACGTTCAAGGTATTGGGGTGTCCAGGTATCGGGGTGTCCTTATGGAGACCACACGTTGGACGCGTTGAGGGAGACCTCCGGGTCTCTCTCAGGGTCACGGAGTAGGATTTCAAATCCGAACTGCGCAGATGTATATGAATCAGGAAAATGACCACACAGAGAAACGTGTCTCTATTTGGGAGAAGTGAAGGTCTTCTGCCCGTGTATTCAAAAATATAACATTTTATACAGCTTTTTGGACAGTCCTGTAAAACAACATTCCTTTAAGTCATTCAGGTGTGTCTGGGAACAGACGACAGTCTACTCAAGAATATTGCTTATTCATGAGTCTAACCGGTTTTCAAAGAACCTGTTCTATTGAAGAATGTCAGTTTACTTATTTATGAGACTTCAAACTCATTACTTAGCCCTAACCATAGTTTGTTTACATATACAATCCTTGCAACATTTCAGTCAGGTATATGTAAAAAGCAATACATAAAACATTCAAAATACAGATTAATCTTATTATAATAGAATATCATACTGGAGAAACGATTCATAGCCTTGGCCTTCACAGTCCCCCCTTAATAAGATTATCTGTCTTCTTACTCCGTGAGGGCTACCCAGAGACTACAGTGTCCCACAGCTATGGTATATAGGTGCGTGCTATCATGCCCTCAGTCTTTCCTAACATCATCACCTCAGTTCCGATGGGATCCGAGCCCCGTGGTGCCCTTCTATAACAACCTCTTGTGGTTTTGTTTTTTCCTGATTAATGGGATTTTTGGTGATCGTCCACAGTTATGTTTATAACACTTGTACCCATCCTGTGCCCATCCCATCCTGTAGTAATGTGCCCCCTCCTATAGTAATGTGCCTAACTTTGTCCCCTTTAACTAATGTACCCCATTCTTGTCCCCATCCTGTAGTAATGTGCCCCATCTTGTAGTAATATGCCCCATCCTTGTCCCCTTTTACTAATGTGCCCCGCCCTTGTTCCCATCCTGTGGTAATGTGCCCCATCCTGTAGTAATATACCCAACCTTGCCCCCATCCTGCAGTAATGTGCCCATCCATGTCCCCTTTTGCTAATGTACCCATGCAGGTCTTCTTCTTGTAGTAATGTCTGCTTCACTGATCATCTTCTTGTAGCAATATCCCATCCTGGTCCCCTATTACGCTATTCTACACCTACACACATGCACACTCACACATACACACACACACACACACACACACACACACACACATGCAATGTCCCATTCTGCTCCCCTATTGTCCCCTACACTCACAAACACGCGCACACAGACACTAGCAATGTCCCATTCTGGTCCCCTATCTTGCTATTCCACACACGCACATACGCTAGCAATGTCCCATCCTGGTCCTCTATTTTGTGTTTACACACACACACACACACACTAGCAATGTCCCATCTTGGTCCCCTATTGTGCTATTAAACACCACAATCATTCTTCTCACCTGTCCTCCGTTCCCTTGGCATTCTCTATCCTGCTTCTTGCGGACCGCAGGCACGAGTCCCCGTTGGTGATTACAGTTGCTGTCAGCGCTTCATCTAACATTAGATGAAAGTTTTGCAGCTGCCGTGCAGAGTCAAGCGCTCCAACTCCCTCAGCTCCTCACTCTCTGAGGGCTACTACTCGACTGACTTCCTCCCTCCCACCAGTCTGCCTGACCCCTAGGTGGGTGGCTCTTTTCCAGCTAGACCACTCACTGATGTGCCTGACAGGGTGTGATGTGAGGTGTGGTTAGGATTTGAGTGCTGATGGAAGCAATACCAGTGTGTAGGAACCCAGAACCATTGCAAGTTTTTTGGTTTGGGTATAGAGGTATGTGTTTGCAAGTGTTGAAAATTGTTATCTTCTCCTCCTTCCCCCAATTTGATCATCATTCACCTTGGTGGGAACAATATAGGCAAATCAAACATATTAAACATGCTATGGAAAATGCACATAGTTTTGATTTTTATAAAAAAAAAACAATTTTCCCAATTCTTGTATTCTCGGAAATAGTGCCATGTTTAGCTTGGAACTATAGGGGGTCTTCGGTTTATGGACAAAATAAGGAAATAGGTCAATAGGAACTTGGAAAACTTTTTCAATTCATTAGGAGGTTTTTCCTACAGGCATGTGGATTTATAGGGTTATATCCCCTGGTCTTTTCAGATGGGATCTGTGCAGACTTATTGGAAATAGGCCTTGATATTTTAATTTAGGTTTGCCATCTGTGATTGAAAAGTGGCTGTGTTGCTTTTGGGGGGGGCATGACTCTTAAGTTGTGTCCGTTGTGCAAATCTCCCAGCTTATGCTGCGTGGATTTGATTATTTAAGGGTTATTGAGTTTATGATTTTATATATGATTAATATTTTTCCATGTGATTGGTTATCTTTTAGTTATTTAAATTTCATGGTAACTTTTAAGAAACCATCACAGCCATTTTTCATCCACATTTAGTTTGCTGTGTTCTTTTTCTAAGATTATTCTTTGGGGTATTTATGGTTAATTAATGGTAAGTAGGGCCTGTGCTACCATGGGCCATATATCAATTATAGTTTTCCATGGAGACTTTATTGCATGTCGCCTACGCTGGATTTCTGTTGCAGTGAACCATTTTATGTATTTCCAAACTATTGAACTATGAGTAAATGATGATATTTATGTATAGTTAGGAGGATTTATTACCGGGACCCTGGTGCATCGGCCAGGTCGGTAGTCACCGGCTGCTGGATGGGAAGCTTGTGAATCTCTCAGCTTCCAGGATCCCCAACAAAGCTTTTGATTAGTTGGGATGACATAACGTTATCTATGTGTCACTCTGCAATGAAGACGTCACATCTGCCCTGCTAATCAAAAGTAAACAAACCTGGTAAACCGGAAGATAAGAGATTCATGAGCTTCCTATCCAGCAGCCAAAGACTAACGGACCTGTTCGATGGACTGAAGTCCTGTGAATCGATCTGCTGTTCTCTTTACTCATCATTAGCATACCATATTATACATAGATCAGTATTGCTTAGGTACAAACAACACATTAAAGTGGTTGTCCAAGTTTGGCCTGATATTCTAAAATCACTCTATATAACTCTTAGGTTTATGAATCCTTATGCCAGTCACACTAGACATGCACGGCCTCGCTAAATTCACATGGATTGCACTAGGCCATACATGTCTAGTCAGGATACGGCGGGGAGTATGTGTATCACATGACATATGACCGACTGCTCCTGGCATTGGCAGTTAACAATCCAATATAATTGTTGCATCAGAACAAGGTGACACATACATTATTCCATTCTCTTACTGTACGTTTTCTAGCCCTATAATACTTAGATAATGCCTGAGAAGACGGTGTTTTCATAAGTCAAATACACTTCATATATCATTTCTGTATAATTCCCACCTATACACTGCAGTCTCGGACGCATGGTGAGGACCAATAAGACCTGCCAGTTAATGGTGCTATTTACATAATGCCATAGTCCCATAGAGATCGGTCATGGTTGATTATATCTGTACTATTTCTTTTTGAGGACCCTTTCCTGACAATAATCTGCCTTATTGGAGACAGAATGAAGATGCAAGAATACCAACATTGCATCAAACACTTGAGTACCTTAGCCAGCTTATTGTAACCATCTACAATAACTATAAGAACCATGAAAAAACAACCAGTCATCAGAGAGAATTGAATACCTTAGTCTTACAATTGATATTGAATATTATATTGGCAATAATACCAACAACCCATCAGGCAGGACTGTGTCGGAAGACTCTGCCACCCCAGGAGGAGATTCCTCAGCTAACAAAATAGAAATGGGGCTCAGATGTGCCCAATGAGTTTAAACATCCTGTAAAGAGACATCACTTGTCTATCCTGTAGGTACTCCTTCTATGCAAGATGTTTAGACACAGGGGCAAATTAAGAATAACCAGGGCCCTGGGCAATTTAAAAGGCGAGGGCCCCTCAGCCTGATATATCATGTGACGTGTCACATGATCTCCTTGATAGATCATGTGATAGGTCACGTGATTAACGCAAAGGTGCACATCTAGAAAAGGTTGTTACTTAGTCATCTGACCCATAGATCTATATGACAAGCAGGCTTGTAGTCAATTGTCGGACTGGACATGCTATAAGAAGCTCTCTGGTAATCCTTTACCCAAATTTCAACAAGTTTTAAATTATATAATCAGTCAGGCCTTTGATAGCGGGATTATTTCTAAAAAAACTTTGTGATACTATTCTATCAATAAATCCAAGACTACCAACATTCTACTTGATACCAAAAGTACACAAACATGCAATTGATCCACTCGGGAGACCCATAGTGTCTGGTAATGGGGGTTATGTGAGAGTGTCTGTCACTTGATTGACTTTTAATTAAAACCAATAGAACTCACCCTCCCATCTCACATAAAGGACACAACTGCAGCGTTGGCTAATTTTAATAATATATGTTTGCAAGGTGACATGTTTATGGTGACAGCTGATATAGAAAGCTTGTATACCTCGATACGACATCAATATGAGCTTAAGGCAGTCTCTTGGTGTCCAAAAACTAGTAATCTTGAGCAACCATTGATTAAGCTCCTTATTACTTTATTGGAGTTCATATTTACTCACAATTGCTTTACATTTAAAAACCAAACCTACCTCCAGCTCCAAGGAACAGCAATGGGGGTCGTGTGTGTCCCCTCATATGCCAACCTGTACAGAAATATTTGTGAGCAATCCAATGGGATTAATGGAGCGAGTCCATAATTGGATACGTTACATCGACGACGTAACAGAATGAAGACTCAGGGATACCAACATTGCAGCATACACTTGAGAATCTTAGCCAGCTTATTGGAACCATCTATATAACAACTATATGGCCCATGAAGGAAACGAATCATCAGAGAGGAGAGTATACCTAAATCTCGCAATTGATACAGAATATTATATTAACCAAAATACCAACAACCCATCAGGTTTCGTAATTCTGGAAAATTCAACCATTGACATTTCAAATACAAGTGCTCCCTTCCCAAAGCTCAAAGTACATCAAAGACATAAGAATACAATGTGTATACTGCATATATAGTTGTTGCATCAGTACAAAGTGACGCTTGCATTATTATTCAATTCTCTTACTGTACTTGGTCTACTAATGCATTCTAGCCCTATAATACTGAAAAAAATTGTTTTCATGCACAATATATACTTCAGATAAAATTTCCATACAATTCCCGCCTATACATTGCAGTCACAGGCTTATGAAGATGACCAGTAAGATCATTTACTAAATGTCATAGTCCCATAGAGATCTGTTATGGTTGATTATATCTGTACTGTTTCTTTTTCAGGACCCTTTCCAGATAACAACCTGCCTTCTCAGAGACCGAGTGAAAATGCAATATCAACATTGCAGCAAACACTAGAGGACCTCAGCCAGCTTATTGGATCCGTCTACAATAACTATATGGCCCACGAGTCATCAGAGAGGAGAGGATATCTGAATCTCACAATAGATATAGAGTATTACATCAACCCCAATTCCAACAACTCATTCAGCCAGGACTGTGCCGGAAGACTTCTGCCACCCCAGGAGGAGAATCCTCAGCTAACCACACAGAAAATGAAGCTGAAAACTGCCCAATCTGTTTGGATGATCTGGAAAGAAACATCACTTGTCTATCCTACAGACACTGCTACCATGCTGGATGCTTAGACATGGGCAAATTAAGTATAGCTAGGGCTCTGGGCAATTTAGAAGGCGAGGGCCCCCCCCAGCATGTCACATGATCACCTTGAAAGATCAAGTGCTATGTCACATGATTAACACAGAGGTGCGCATCGACAAAGGTGGTAACTTGGTCATCTAGCCCATAGATCTATATGGAAAACAGGCTTTTAGACAATTGTCAGACTGGACATGCTATAGGAAGCTCTCTGATAATCCTTTACCCAAATTCCAACAACTTATAAATGATATAATCAGTCAGGCCTTTGAAACAGGGATTATTTCTAAAAAAAAAACAACCTTTGTGATACTATTCTATTGATAAAACCAAGACTACCAACATTCTACTTGATACCAAAAATGCAATTGATCCAACCGAGAGACCCATAGTGACTGGGTAATGGGGGGTTATGTGAGAGTATCTTTCACTTAATTGACTTTTACTTAAAACCAATAGTACTCACCCTCCCATGTCACATTAAGGACACAACTGCAGCGTTGGCTAATTTTGACAATATATATATCTGCAAGATGACATGTTTATGGTGACAGCAGAATGTTTGTATACCTTGATACAACATCAATACAGGCTTTAGGCTGTGTCTTGGTGTCTAAAAACCGGTAATTGTGAGCAACGACTGATTGAGCTCCCTATAACTTATTGGAATTCATATTGACTCACAATTGCTTCACATTTAAAAACCAAACCTACCTCCAGTTCCAAGGAACAGAAATTTCGATCGCTTGTGCCCCTAATGCCTTAACCTATTCCTTGAAGCATGAGAAAGGAAAATATTTGTGAGCAATCCCAATGGAGCTTGTCCATAATTGGATTGGATATGTTACATCGACAACGTATGGTTTATATGGGAAGGAACTGTTACACAACTGAATAATTTGATGGACCAACTTAATGACAACAATTTAAACATTAAGTTGACATATTAATATGGAACGAAGTTAGATTTTTTGGATATTGAAATTCAAAAACCTGAATGTGAATACCTTGAGACAGCAATACACCGAAAGCCAACTGCTACAAATTCCCTCTTGCAGGCCGACTCTGCACATCTTACTGGTACCATCTGTGGTATACCTACAAGCCAATTCCTGAGAGTTAAGAGGATATGTTCCTCGGAAAAAAAGATTTTGCAAGCAATCAAGAGACCTATACAATCAGTTTTGAGAAAGAGGCTACAGCCATAGAATTATACATCAAGGATGCAGAAAAGCCCTTGAATCATCCAGAAATGATTTTCTATATACAATTTTTTTTTATTTATAAGACGCACTTTTCCTCCCAAAACTTTGAGAGGAAAATGGGGAGTGCGTCTTAAAATCCGAATATAGTGGGTCCTGTCTGTGCGGCGATCGGTCGGCCGGGTGCCTGTGGCTGCGTGCAAGCAGCCGGGTACCTGTGCTTGCATGCGGGTGGCAGCCGGGTACCTTTGGCTGCGTGCGGACAGCAGCCGGGTGCCTGTTTGGGTGGCAGTCGGGTGCCTGTGCCTGCATGCGGGCGGCAGCCGGGTGCTTGTGCGGGTGGCAGCCGGGTGCCTGTGCGGGAGGCAGCCGGCACCGACAGGCACCCGGCTGCCGCCCTCACACAGGCACCCGGCTGCCTCCCGCACACAGGCACCCAGCTGCTACCCACACGCACGAAAGCACAGGTTCCCGGCCGCTTGCACGCAGGGTGGGCGGGCAGCCTGCTGGCTGCCACTCTGTGCGTGCAGGGCGGGCGGCTGTGCAGCAGGTTGCCCAGTTTGTCCACGGTCCCAGTTTCAAATGATGGCGCCGGGAGCGGGTGCGTGCCCAGATGGAGCTCTTGGATGAGAGCTCCATCTGCGCACGCGCCGCTCCGGGAGTCAGCGCGTGCGCAGATGGAGCCCTTGGATGAGACCTCCATCTGCGCATGCGCCGCTCCAGGCGCCATCATTTGATTCGGAACCGTGGACACTGGGACACTCACTGCACCGGCCTGCTGCACGACTCACACGCCGCTGCTGCTACCGCCACCACGTATGCCACCGCGCCTGCCACCACGGACGCCAACGCACCTGCCACCACGGACGCCACCGCACCTGCCACCACGGACCCCGCTGCCACTAACCCACCGCGCCTGCCAGCACAACCTCTGCGTCCTGTGACCCCACTTCACCACCACTGCTGCCCCCCTCCAATAAGAGAACACCAGATTATAAGACGGACCCCATTTTACTTTTTTTTACCTTTTTTATGTCTAAATTTGGGGTGCGTCTTATGATCCGGTGCGTCTTATAAAGCGAAAAATACGGTAAGTCAGTGGTACCGTCCAGATCTAAAGGTGAAGATACGGTAAGATTGATTTCTACTTTCAATAATCAATGGAATTATTTTTTGGCCATTATTATTAAACATTGGAATATCTTATTCACCAATCCAGTTCTTAAGAATATCTTACACCCTAGACCAATGATGACATCTAGGAGATCCAAGAACCTTAAGGACATTCTGGTAAAAAGTCACTATCAGGCTAACCCTAAAAGGTTGGTACCATTTGAAAATCAAGGCTTCTCTATATGCAAAACCTGCTTGTTAGAATTTGATTAAACGTAGTTTTCTAACTCTGATTCAATTAGAACGTATAAGATTATTCAGGAATTGATATGCTTATCAAAAGGAGTTATATACTATGCAGTATGCCCATGTAAAAAAAACCTATGTTGACATGACTACCCGGGAACTTAAAGTGAGAATACTGGAACACCTACGCGACGTTGATAAAGCCAATCTGGTAGATGATTGTGAGCAGTTGAAAACTTTAGCCAAACATTTTAAGACATACCATAACTCAGATTTGGGGAAATTGCACATCAGTGCGATAGATCAGGTCACTTGGGTAACAGAGGGGGCGATCTATTCAAAATTCTCTCACAGACTGAAATAGTTGGATCTATAGATAAGATACGGTGACCCCTAAGGGACTTAACGAGAATTTTGGTTTTGCATCTTTTTTGTAGTTCCGTTTGTTTAGGTCATCTTTGTTTTTAATTTGGGGGGTTTAGGATGTACATTTTGTTTTTATGTTTATTCTTACATTTTACGCTTGTGATTCATCGCTGTTGGAGATACGGGTAATCAGTGCTGTCAATTGTGGATCTAGGGGTGGCAATTTAAAGAAAAAATGATCCTAGTGTGATGCACGGTGGATAAGCACCCTGGATACAATGGTCCCTAAGGAATTAAATAAGTTATTAGCTTTGTCTTTTTATCTTTAGTAGCATTTTCCATCACTGACAGTCCTCAGTAGTTTCTTAGTTTCATTAGTACAAATGTGTTTTTATTTTATTTTATGTTTTGCATGTGTATTTTCCTCCTTTCCCTGCGTTGCCTATAATTTTATACCTGGTATTAACTCAACTGTTCTTTTGCCCGATTATATTTAGAACAATGGAAAAAATACTGCCCCTCCAAATGGATTTGATCCTTTTGTCAAGATCTGCTATGACGGACTTTTTCAGCTTGGTTATACGTTTTCCCCAGAAAAATGACTATACCACTTTAAATTAACTTAATGTATGATGGAAAAGAATCTTAACAGACATTTTACAATGGATAGATACGACTCCACAAATTTGTATTGAAGAGCCGCTTGTATTTCAAGCAATAACGGAGGATGAATACCAAGCATTGCACTTGTCTGAGTTGTTTATGACATCCCCATGGTTATCTGCTGCGTCCTCCACAGTACGCGTGCAGGGGCTGCACCGCTTCACCGCTGATGGGTCTGCCGTCACAGTGGCTGCAGCGCATGAACAGGAGCTGGGTGACACGTCCCTGCTTCTGCGTGTGCTCTATATGGCCTGACGGCTGACCCGCTTGCGGCGCCATGGTTAGCGGCCGGCGCATGTGTTACCCAAGGGGGTGAAATATGCAAAAGTCAGTAAAGGTGGGCATTTAAAAAACGGCACTCAGGGAAAGGGGATACAACTCTCCCTTCCTGAAGAAGCCACATGTGATATCTATCTTTTCCCTGTCAAAACACGTCAGGGGGTGTTGGGGGAACCTTCTTTCCTTGGGACATTTATGTTTATGTTTGTATTTCTGCACTAGGCACTAGGAATTACCTTATATTAGTATGTATAGGAGAGTAATTCTTGGGCATTAACCCTTGACACAATCACTTCCTCTTATGCATTTATTACTTTGTGAGATATATGTATTATTGTCAGGGTTACTGACATGATGTGTTTCCCATTGCATTATTCCCATTGTGTGGGGCATATGGGTTCAACCGTTACCCCCATATGAAATATGTTTGGGATATTGGATACTGAGATATTTGGGGTATAAACTTGACATCCATAAGATCACCCAATGGGGATTTTTTTCTGCTAGTGATTGGTATTTAGTGGTTTACTCATTCAATATTTTGTGCATATGAGTGTTTACATACTTTATCAACTTTCATAGACACGAGTGTCCCTCTACACATGTTTTTATACCACATTTGCTTTTTTAATGTATATGCCACTGCTTTTTGTATATGAATAAAAATCTTTTGATAGACACATTTAACCTCCTATTCTCCTGTTTATAAATTTGGATGGAAAGCTTGTGAATCTCTCATCTTCCAGGATCCCAAACAAAGCTTATGATTAGTCGGGTGACATAAAGTTATCTATGAGTCACTCCGCAATGAAGATGTCGCAGCAGCCCGGCTAATCAACAGTTAAAAAACCTCAGAAACCGGAAAATAAGAAATTCATGACCTTCCTGTCCAACAGCCAAAGACTAACGAACCTGTCCGATGGACCGGAGTCCTGAGAATCGATCTGCTGATCTCTATACTCAGCATTATCACACCATATTATAAATAGATCATTATTTCTCATGCACAAGCAATACATTAAAGGGGTTGCACAGGTTTGGCATGTACATTATTCCATTCTCTTACTGTACTTTGTCTACTATAGTTTTCTAGCCCTATAATACTTAGATAATGGCTGAGAAGATGGTGTTTTCATACGTACATACATTTTATATAACATTTCTGTACAATTCCCACCTATACATTGCAGTCTCAGGCCCATGGTGAAAACCAATAAGACCATTTACTTAAAGTGATAGTCTCATAGAGATCGATCATGGTTGATTATATCTGTACTATTTCTTTTTCAGAACCCTTTCCTGAAAATAATCCACCTTCTCAAAGACAGAATGAAGACGCAAGAATACCAACATTGCAGCAAACACTTGAGGATCTTAGCCAGCTTATTGGAACCATCTATAACAACTATACGGCCCATGAAGGAAACAAATCATCAGAGAAGAGAGGAGATCTAAATCTCACAATTGATATAGAATATTATAATAACCACAATACCAACAGCCCATTAGGTTTTGGAATTCTGGAAAATTCAACCATTGACTTTTCAAATACAAGTGCTCCCTCCCCAAATCTCAAAGTACATTAAAGGCATAAGAATACAATGTGTATACTGTATATATAGTTGTTGCATCAGTACAAGGTGACGTGTGCATTATTATTCAATTCTCTTACTGTACTTGGTCTACTATAGCTTTTTAGCCCTATAATACTGAGAAGAAATTGTGTTTTCATGCACAATATATACTTCATATAAAATTTCTGTACAATTCCCGTCCATACATTGTAGTCTCGGGCTTATGGTGAGGACCAGTAAGACCATTTACTAAATGTTATAACCCCATAGAGATCTGTTATAGTTGATTATATCTGTACTATTTCTTTTTCAGGATCCCTTTACTAACAACAATCTGCCTTCTCGGAGACTGAGTGAAGATGCAATACCAACATTGCAGCAAACACTAGAGAACCTCAGCCAACTTATCGGAAGAATCTACAATAGCCATATAACCCACGAGTCATCAGAGAGGAGAGGATATCTGAATCTCACAATAGATATAGAGTATTACATCAACCCCAATTCCAACAACCCATCAGCCAGGACTGTGCGTGAAGACTCTGCCAACCCAGGAGGAGAATCCTCAGCTAACCACACAGAAAATGAAGCTGAAAACTGTCCAATCTGTTTGAACGTTCTGGTAAGAAACATCACTTGTCTATCCTACAGGCACTGCTTCCATGCTGGATGCTTAGACATGGGCAAATTAAGTATAGCTAAGGCTCTGGGCAGTTTAGAAGGCGAGCCCCCCGGCAGCATGTCACATGATCACCTTGATAGATCAAGTGCTAGGTCACATGATTAACGTAGAGGTGCACATCGACAAAGGTGGTAACTTGGTCATCTGGCCCAAAGATCTATATGAGAAGCAGGCTTTTAGACAATTGATAGATGGATTATTTCTAAAAAAAAACTGTGATACTATTCTATCGATAAAACCAAGACTACCAACATTCTACTTGATACCAAAAATACACAAAAATGCAATTGATCCACCTGCGAGACCCATAGTGTCCGGGCAATGGGGGGTTATGTGAAAGTATCTGTCACTTAATTGACTTTTACTTAAAACCAATAGTACTCACCCTCCCATGTCACATTAAGGACACAACTGCAGCGTTGGCTAATTTTTACAACATATATCTGCAAGATAATATTTTTATGGTGACAGCAGATGTAGAATGTTTGTATACCTTGATACAACATCAATACAGGTTTCAGGCTGTGTCTAGGTGTCTAATAAACAGTATTTGTGAGCAACCATTGATTGAGCTCCCTATTACTTATTGGAATTCATATTGACTCACAATTGCTTCACATTTAAAAACCAAACCTACCTCCGGTTCCAAGGAACAGAAATTTGGGTCGCTTTTGCCCCCTAATATGCCAACCTGTTCCTTGGAGCATGGGAAAGGGAAATATTTGTGAGCAATCTGATGGGATCGATAGAGCTTGTCCATAATTGGATCCGTTACATCGATGACGTATTTTTTATATGGGAAGGAACTGTTACACAATTGAATAAGTTGATGGACCAACTTAATGATAACAATTTAAACTTCAAGTTGATATATCAATATGGAACGAAAATAGATTTTTTGGATATTGAAATTCAAAAACCTGAATGTGGATACCTTGAGACTGCAATACACCGAAAGCAAACTGCTACAAATTCACTCTTGCAGGCCGACGCTGCACATCTTACTGGTACCATCTGTGGGATACCTACAAGCCAATTCCTGAGAGTTAAGAGGATATGTTCCTCGGAAAAAAGATTTTGCAAGCAATCAAGAGACCTATACAATCGGTTTTGAGAAAGAGGCTACAGCCATAGAATTATACATCAAGGATTCAGAAAAGCACGTGAATCATTCAGAAATGATTTGCTATATAAGTCAGTGGTACTGTCCACATCTAATGGTGAAGAAGATACAGTAAGATTGATTACAACTTTGAATAATCAATGGAATTATTTTTTTGGCCATTATTAATAAAGATTGGAATATCTTATTCACCAATCCAGTTCTTAAGAATATCTTACACCCTAGACCAATGATGACATCTAGGAAATCCAAGAACCTTAAGGACATTCTGGTAAAAAGTTACTATCAGGCTAACCCTAAAAGGTTGGTACCATTTGAAAATCAAGGCTTCTCTCCATGCAAAAACTGCCTGTTAGAATTTGATTAAAAGTAGAGTTTTCTAACTCTGATTCAATTAGAACATATAAGACTATTCAGGAATTGATATGCTTATCGAAAGGAGTTATATACTATGCAGTATGCCCATGTAAAAAAACCTACGTTAGCATGACTACTTGGGAACTTACAGTGAGAATACGGGTACACCTACGTGACATTGATAAAGCCGATATGGTAGATGATTGTGAGCAGTTGAAAACTTTAGCCAAACATTTTAAGACCTACCGTAACTCAGACTTGGGGAAATTGCACATCAGTGCGATAGATCAGGTCACTTGGGTAACAGAGGTGGCGATCTATTCAAAATTCTCTCACAGGCTAAAATAGTTGGATCTATAGATAAGATACAGTGACCCCTAAGGGACTTAACGAGAATTTTGGTTTTGCATCTTTTTTGTAGTTCCGTTTGTTTAGGTCATCTTTGTTTTTAATTTGGGGGGTTTAGGATGTACATTTTCTTTTTATGTTTATTCTTACATTTTACGCTTGTGATTCATTGCTGTTGGAGATACAGGTAATCAGTGCTGTCAATTGTGGATCTAGGGGTGGCAATTTAAAGAAAAAATGATCCTAGTGTGATGCACGGTGGTTAAGCACCCTGGATACAATGGTCCCTAAGGAATTAAATGAGTTATTAGCTTTGTCTTTTTATCTTTAGTAGCATATTCCATCACTGTCAGTCCTCAGTAGTTTCTTAGTTTCATTAGTACAAATGTGTTTTTATTTTATTTTATGTTTTGCATGTGTATTTTCCTCCCTTTCCCTGCGTTGCCTATAATTTTATACCTGGTATTAAATCAACTGTTCTTTTGCCCGATTATATTTAGAACAATGGAAAAAATATTGCCCCTCCAAATGGATTTGATCCTTTTGTCAAGATCTGCTATGACGGACTTTTTCAGCTTGGTTATACGTTTTCCCCCAAAAAATGACTATACCACTTTAAATTAACTTAATGTATGATGGAAAAGAATCTTAACAGACTTTTTTCAATGGCTAGATACGACTCCACAAATTTGTATTGAAGAGCCGCTTGTATTTCAAGCAATCACGGGGGATGAATACCAAGCATTGCACTTGTCTGAGTTGTTTATGACATCCCCATGGTTATCTGCTGTGTCCTCCACAGTACGCATGCAGAAGCTGCGCCGCCTCAGCGCTGATGGGTCTGCCGTCACAGTGGCTGCAGCGCATGAACAGGAGCTGGGTGACACGTCACTGCTTCTGCGTGTGCGCTATATGGCCTGACGGCTGACCCGCTTGCGGCGCCATGGTTAGCGGCCGCCACATGTGTTACCTAAGGGGGTGAAGTATGCAAAAATCAGTAAAGGTAGGCATTTAAAAACCGGCACTCACAGAGAGGGGATACAACTCTCCCTTCCTGAAGAAGCCACATGTGATATCTATCTTTTCCCTGTCAAAATGCGTCAGGGGGTGTTGGGGGAACCTTCCTTCCTTGGGACATTTATGTTTATGTTTGTATTTCTGCACTAGGAACCTTATATTAGTATGTATAGGAGAGTAATTCTTGGGCACTAAACCTTGACACAATCACTTCCTCTTATGCATTTATTACTTTGTGAGATATATGCATTTTTGTCAGGGTTAATGACATGATGTGTTTCCCATTGCATTATTCCCATTGTGTGAGGCATATGGGTTCAACCGTTACCCCCATATGAAATATGTTTGGGATATTGGATACTGAGATATTTGGGGTATAAACTTGACATCCATAAGATCACCCAATGGGGATTTTTTCTGCTACTGATTGGTATTCAGTGGTTTACTCATTCAATATTTGGTGCATATTAGTGTTTACATACTTTATCAACTTTCATAGACACGAGTGTCCCTCTACACATGTTTTTATACATCATTTGTTTTTTTAATGTATATGCCACTGCTTTTTGTATATGAATAAAAATCTTTTGATAGACACATTTAACCTCCTATTCTCCTGTTTATAAATTTGGATGGAAAGCTTGTGACTCTCTCATCTTCCAGGATCCCCAACAAAGCTTTTGATTAGTCGGCTGACATAAAGTTATCTATGAGTCACTCCGCAATGAAGATGTCGCAGCAGCCCGGCTAATCAAAAGTTAAAAAACCTCAGAAACCGGAAAATAAGAAATTCATGACCTTCCTGTCCAACAGCCAAAGACTAACGAACCTGTCCGATGGACCGGAGTCCTGAGAATCGATCTGCTGATCTCTATACTCAGCATTATCATACCATATTATAAATAGATCATTATTTCTCAAGCACAAACAATACATTAAAGGGGTTGCACAGGTTTGGCATGTACATTATTCCATTCTCTTACTGTACTTTGTCTACTATAGTTTTCTAGCCCTATAATACTTAGATAATGGCTGAAAAGATGGTGTTTTCATACGTAAATACACATATATATAACATTTCTGTACAATTCTCGCCTATACATCGCAGTCTCAGGCCCATGGTGAAGACCAATAAGACCATTTACTTAATGTGATAGTCCCATGGAGATGGATTATTGTTGCTTATATCTGTACTATTTCTTTTTCAGAACCCTTTCCTGACAATAATCCACCTTCTCGAAGACAGAATGAAGACGCAAGAATACCAACATTGCAGCAAACACTTGAGAATCTTAGCCAGCTTATTGGAACCATCTATAAAAACTATATGGCCCATGAAGGAAACGAATCAACAGAGAAGAGAGGATACCTAAATCTCACAATTGATATAGAATATTATATTAACTACAATACCAACAGCCCATTAGGTTTCGGAATTCTGGAAAATTCAACCATTGACTTTTCAAATACAAGTGCTCCCTCCCCAAAGCTCAAAGTACATCAAAGGCATAAGAATACAATGTGTATACTGTATATATAGTTGTTGCATCAGTACAAGGTGACGCGTGCATTATTATTCAATTCTCTTACTGTACTTGGTCTACTATAGCATTCTAGCCCTATAATACTGAGAAGAAATTGTGTTTTCATGCACAATATATACTTCATATAAAATTTCTGTACAATTCCCGTCTATACATTGTAGTCTCGGGCTTATGGTGAGGACCAGTAAGACCATTTACTAAATAATATAGCCCCATAGAGATCTGTTATGGTTGATTATATCTGTACTATTTCTTTTTCAGGACCCTTTACTAACAACAATGTGCCTTCTCGAAGACCGAGTGAAGATGCAATACCAACATTGCAGCAAACACTAGAGAACCTCAGCCAACTTATCGGAAGAATCTACAACAACTATATGGCCCACGAGTCATCAAAGAGGAGAGGATATCTGAATCTCACAATAGATATAGAGTATTACAGAAACCTTAATTCCAACAACCCATCAGCCAGGACTGTGACGGAAGACTCTGCCAACCCAGGAGGAGAATCCTCAGCTAACCACACAGAAAATGAAGCTGAAAACTGCCCAATCTGTTTGGATGTTCGGGAAAGAAACATCACTTGTCTATCCTGCAGGCACTGCTACCATGCTGGATGCTTAGGCATGGGTAAACTAAGTATAGCTAAGGCTCTGGGCAGTTTAGAAGGCGAGGGCCCCCCAGCATGTCACATGATCCCCTTGATAGATCAAGTGCTAGGTCACATGATTAACGTAGAGATGCACATCGACAAAGGTGGTAACTTGGTCATCTGGCCCATAGATCTATATGAGAAGCAGGCTTTTAGACAATTGTCAGACCGGACATGCTTTAAGAAGCTCTCTGGTAATGCTTTACCCAAAGTCCAACAACTTAGAAATTATATAATCAGTCAGGCCTTTGATAGAGGGATTATTTCTAAAAAAAACTGTGATACTATTCTATCGATAAAACCAAGACTACCAACATTCTACTTGATACCAAAAATACACAAATATGCAATTGCTCCACCCGGGAGACCCATAGTGTCCGGTCAATGGGGGGGTTATGTGAGAGTATCTGTCACTTAATTGACTTTTACTTAAAACCAATAGTACTCACCCTCCCATGTCACATTAAGGACACAACTGCAGCGTTGGCTAATTTTGACAATATATATCTGCAAAATAACATGTTTATGGTGACAACAGATGTAGAATGTTTGTATACCTTGATACAAAATCAATACAGGCTTCAGGCTGTGTCTTGGTGTCTAAAACCAGTAATTGTGAGCTACCATTGATTGAGCTCCCTATTACTTATTGGAATTCATATTGACTCACAATTGCTTCACATTTAAAAACCAAACCTACCTCCGGCTCCAAGAAACAGAAATTTGGGTCGCTTTTGCCCCCTAATACGCCAACCTGTTCCTTGGAGCATGGGAAAGGGAAATATTTGTGAGCAATCCGATGGGAACGATAGAGCTTGTCCATAATTGGATCCATTACATCGATGATGTATTTTTATATGCGAAGGAACTGTTACACAATTGAATAAGTTGATGGACCAACTTAATGATAACAATTTAAACATCAAGTTGACATATCAATATGGAACGAAATTAGATTTTTTGGATATTAAAATTCAAAAACCTGAATGTGGATACCCTCTTGCAGGCCGACTATGCACATCTTACTGGTACCATCTGTGGGATACCTACAAGCCAGTTCCTGAGAGTTAAGAGGATATGTTCCTCGGAAAAAAGATTTGCAAGCAATCAAGAGACCTATACAATCGGTTTTGAGAAGGAAGCTACAGCCATAAAATTATATGTCAAGGATGCAGAAAAGCACGTGAATCATCCAGAAATTATTTGCTATATAAATCAGTAGTACCGTCCACATCTAAAGGTGAAGATATGGTAAGATTGATTACTACTTTCAATAGTCAATGGAAGGATTTTTCGGCCTTCATTAATAAACATTGGAATATCTTATTCACTAATCCGGTTCTTAAGAAGATCTTACACCCTAGACCAATGATGACATCTAGGAGATCCAATAACCTTAAGGACATTCTGGTAAAAAGTCACTATCAGGCTAACCTTAAAAAGTTGGTACCATTTGAAAATCAAGACTTCTTTCCATGCAACACCTGCCTGTTAGAATTTGATTAAAAGTAGTTTTCTAACTCTGATTCAATTTGAACGTATAAGATTATTCACGAATTGACATGCTCATCGAAAGGAATTATATACTATGAAGTATGCCCATGTAAAAAAACCTACGGGGGCATGACTACCCGGGAACTTAGAGTGAGAATACGGGAACACGTATGCGACATTGATAAAGCCAAAATGGTAGACGATTGTGAGCAGTTGAAAACTTTGGCCAAACATTTTAAGACCTACCATAACTCAGACCTGAGGAAATTGCACATCAGTGCGATAGATCAAGTCTCTTTGGGTAACAGAGGGGGTGATCTATTCAAAGTTTTCTCCCAGGCTGAAACCGTTGGATCTATAGATAAGATACGGTGACACCTAAGGGACTTAACGAGAATTTTGGTTTTGTATTTTTTTTGTAGTTCCATTTGTTTAGGTCATCTTTGTTTTTAATTTATATAATAATACATTAAAGGGGTTGCCCACGTTTGGCACGTACATTATTACATTCTCTTACTGTACCTTGTCTACTATAGTTTTCTAGCCCTAGAATACTTAGATAATGGCTGAGAAGGTTGGTGTTTTCATACGTAAATACACTTCATATAACATTTCTGTACAATTTCCGCCTATACGTTGCAGTCTCGGGCCCATGTTGAGGACCAATAAGACCATTTTCATAATGTGATAGTCCCATAGAGATCAATTATGGTTAATTATAAGCAAGATTACCAACATTGCAGCAAACACTTGAGGATATTAGCCCTAGAATACTTAGATAATGGCTGATAAGATGGTGTTTTCGTACGTAAATACACATATATATAACATTTCTGTACAATTCTCGCCTATACATTGCAGTCTCAGGCCCATGGTGAAGACCAATAAGACCATTTACTTAATGTGATAGTCAAATGGGGATGGATTATTGTTGCTTATATCTGTACTATTTCTTTTTCAGAACCCTTTCCTGACAAGACAATAATCCACCTTCTCGAAGACAGAATGAAGACGCAAGAATACTAACATTGCAGCAAACACTTGAGGATCTTAGCCAGCTTATTGGAACCATCTATAAAAACTATATGGCCCATGAAGAAAATAAGTCATGAGAGAGGAGTGGATACCTTAATCTAACAATTGATATAGAATATTATATTAACCACAATACCAACAACCCATCAGACAGGACTGTGCCGGAAAACTCTGCCATCCTAGGAGGAGAATCATCATCTAACCACACAGAAAATGAAGCTGACATCTACCCAATCTGTTTGGATGTCCTGGAAAGAGACTTTGTATATGAATAAAAATCTTTTGATAGACACATTTAACCTTCTATTCTCGTGTTTATAAATTTGGATGGAAAGCTTGTGAATCTCTCATCTTCCAGGATCCCAAACAAAGCTTATGATTAGTCGGGTGACATAAAGTTATCTATGAGTCACTCCGCAATGAAGATGTCGCAGCAGCCCGGCTAATCAACAGTTAAAAAACCTCGGAAACTGGAAAATAAGAAATTCATGACCTTCCTGTCCAACAGCCAAAGACTAACGAACCTGTCCGATGGACCGGAGTCCTGAGAATCGATCTGCTGATCTCTATACTCAGCATTATCATACCATATTATAAATAGATCATTATTTCTCATGCACAAGCAATACATTAAAGGGGTTGCACAGGTTTGGCATGTACATTATTCCATTCTCTTACTGTACTTTGTCTACTATAGTTTTCTAGCCCTATAATACTTAGATAATGGCTGAGAAGATGGTGTTTTCATACGTACATACATTTTATATAACATTTCTGTACAATTCCCACCTATACATTGCAGTCTCAGGCCCATGGTGAAAACCAATAAGACCATTTACTTAAAGTGATAGTCTCATAGAGATCGATCATGGTTGATTATATCTGTACTATTTCTTTTTCAGAACCCTTTCCTTAAAATAATCCACCTTCTCAAAGACAGAATGAAGACGCAAGAATACCAACATTGCAGCAAACACTTGAGGATCTTAGCCAGCTTATTGGAACCATCTATAACAACTATACGGCCAATGAAAGAAACAAATCATCAGAGAAGAGAGGAGATCTAAATCTCACAATTGATATAGAATATTATAATAACCACAATACCAACAGCCCATTAGGTTTTGGAATTCTGGAAAATTCAACCATTGACTTTTCAAATACAAGTGCTCCCTCCCCAAATCTCAAAGTACATTAAAGGCATAAGAATACAATGTGTATACTGTATATATAGTTGTTGCATCAGTACAAGGTGATGTGTGCATTATTATTCAATTCTCTTACTGTACTTGGTCTACTATAGCTTTTTAGCTGAGAAGAAATTGTGTTTTCATGCACAATATATACTTCATATAAAATTTCTGTACAATTCCCGTCCATACATTGTAGTCTCGGGCTTATGGTGAGGACCAGTAAGACCATTTACTAAATGTTATAACCCCATAGAGATCTGTTATAGTTGTTTATATCTGTACTATTTCTTTTTCAGGATCCCTTTACTAACAACAATCTGCCTTCTCGGAGACTGAGTGAAGATGCAATACCAACATTGCAGCAAACACTAGAGAACCCCAGCCAACTTATCGGAAGAATCTACAATAGCCATATAACCCACGAGTCATCAGAGAGGAGAGGATATCTGAATCTCACAATAGATATAGAGTATTACATCAACCCCAATTCCAACAACCCATCAGCCAGGACTGTGCGTGAAGACTCTGCCAACCCAGGAGGAGAATCCTCAGCTAACCACACAGAAAATGAAGCTGAAAACTGCCCAATCTGTTTGAACGTTCTGGTAAGAAACATCACTTGTCTATCCTACAGGCACTGCTTCCATGCTGGATGCTTAGACATGGGCAAACTAAGTATAGCTAAGGCTCTGGGCAGTTTAGAAGGCGAGCCCCCCGGCAGCATGTCACATGATCCCCTTGATAGATCAAGTGCTAGGTCACATGATTAACGTAGAGGTGCACATCGACAAAGGTGGTAACTTGGTCATCTGGCCCAAAGATCTATATGAGAAGCAGGCTTTTAGACAATTGATAGAGGGATTATTTCTAAAAAAAACTGTGATACTATTCTATCAATAAAACCAAGACTACCAACATTCTACTTGATACCAAAAATATACAAAAATGCAATTGATCCACCTGCGAGACCCATAGTGTCTGGGCAATGGGGGGTTATGTGAAAGTATCTGTCACTTAATTGACTTTTACTTAAAACCAATAGTACTCACCCTCCCATGTCACATTAAGGACACAACTGCAGCGTTGGCTAATTTTTACAACATATATCTGCAAGATAATATTTTTATGGTGACAGCAGATGTAGAATGTTTGTATACCTTGATACAACATCAATACAGGTTTCAGGCTGTGTCTAGGTGTCTAATAAACAGTATTTGTGAGCAACCATTGATTGAGCTCCCTATTACTTATTGGAATTCATATTGACTCACAATTGCTTCACATTTAAAAACCAAACCTACCTCCGGTTCCAAGGAACAGAAATTTGGGTCGCTTTTGCCCCCTAATATGCCAACCTGTTCCTTGGAGCATGGGAAAGGGAAATATTTGTGAGCAATCTGATGGGATCGATAGAGCTTGTCCATAATTGGATCCGTTACATCGATGACGTATTTTTTATATGGGAAGGAACTGTTACACAATTGAATAAGTTGATGGACCAACTTAATGATAACAATTTAAACTTCAAGTTGATATATTAATATGGAACGAAAATAGATTTTTTGGATATTGAAATTCAAAAACCTGAATGTGGATACCTTGAGACTGCAATACACCGAAAGCAAACTGCTACAAATTCACTCTTGCAGGCCGACGCTGCACATCTTACTGGTACCATCTGTGGGATACCTACAAGCCAATTCCTGAGAGTTAAGAGGATATGTTCCTCGGAAAAAAGATTTTGCAAGCAATCAAGAGACCTATACAATCGGTTTTGAGAAAGAGGCTACAGCCATAGAATTATACATCAAGGATTCAGAAAAGCACGTGAATCATTCAGAAATGATTTGCTATATAAGTCAGTGGTACTGTCCACATCTAATGGTGAAGAAGATACAGTAAGATTGATTACAACTTTGAATAATCAATGGAATTATTTTTTTGGCCATTATTAATAAAGATTGGAATATCTTATTCACCAATCCAGTTCTTAAGAATATCTTACACCCTAGACCAATGATGACATCTAGAAAATCCAAGAACCTTAAGGACATTCTGGTAAAAAGTTACTATCAGGCTAACCCTAAAAGGTTGGTACCATTTGAAAATCAAGGCTTCTCTCCATGCAAAAACTGCCTGTTAGAATTTGATTAAAAGTAGAGTTTTCTAACTCTGATTCAATTAGAACATATAAGACTATTCAGGAATTGATATGCTTAACGAAAGGAGTTATATACTATGCAGTATGCCCATGTAAAAAAACCTACGTTAGCATGACTACTTGGGAACTTAAAGTGAGAATACGGGAACACCTACGTGACATTGATAAAGCCAATATGGTAGATGATTGTGAGCAGTTGAAAAGTTTAGCCAAAAATTTTAAGACCTACCGTAACTCAGACTTGGGGAAATTGCACATCAGTGCGATAGATCAGGTCACTTGGGTAACAAAGGGGGCGATCTATTCAAAATTCTCTCACAGGCTAAAATAGTTGGATCTATAGATAAGATACAGTGACCCCTAAGGGACTTAACGAGAATTTTGGTTTTGCATCTTTTTTGTAGTTCCGTTTGTTTAGGTCATCTTTGTTTTTAATTTGGGGGGTTTAGGATGTACATTTTCTTTTTATGTTTATTCTTACATTTTACGCTTGTGATTCATTGCTGTTGGAGATACAGGTAATCAGTGCTGTCAATTGTGGATCTAGGGGTGGCAATTTAAAGAAAAAATGATCCTAGTGTGATGCACGGTGGATAAGCACCCTGGATACAATGGTCCCTAAGGAATTAAATGAGTTATTAGCTTTGTCTTTTTATCTTTAGTAGCATTTTCCATCACTGTCAGTCCTCAGTAGTTTCTTAGTTTCATTAGTACAAATGTGTTTTTATTTTATTTTATGTTTTGCATGTGTATTTTCCTCCCTTTCCCTGCGTTGCCTATAATTTTATACCTGGTATTAAATCAACTGTTCTTTTGCCCGATTATATTTAGAACAATGGAAAAAATATTGCCCCTCCAAATGGATTTGATCCTTTTGTCAAGATCTGCTATGACGGACTTTTTCAGCTTGGTTATACGTTTTCCCCCAAAAAATGACTATACCACTTTAAATTAACTTAATGTATGATGGAAAAGAATCTTAACAGACTTTTTTCAATGGCTAGATACGACTCCACAAATTTGTATTGAAGAGCCGCTTGTTGCAATCACGGGGGATGAATACCAAGCATTGCACTTGTCTGAGTTGTTTATGACATCCCCATGGTTATCTGCTGCGTCCTCCACAGTACGCATGCAGGAGCTGCGCCGCCTCAGCGCTGATGGGTCTGCCGTCACAGTGGCTGCAGCGCATGAACAGGAGCTGGGTGACATGTCCCTGCTTCTGCGTGTGCGCTATATGGCCTGACGGCTGACCCGCTTGCGGCGCCATGGTTAGCGGCCGCCACATGTGTTACCTAAGGGGGTGAAGTATGCAAAAGTCAGTAAAGGTAGGCATTTAAAAACCGGCACTCACAGAGAGGGGATACAACTCTCCCTTCCTGAAGAAGCCACATGTGATATCTATCTTTTCCCTGTCAAAATGTGTCAGGGGGTGTTGGGGGAACCTTCCTTCCTTGGGACATTTATGTTTATGTTTGTATTTCTGCACTAGGAACCTTATATTAGTATGTATAGGAGAGTAATTCTTGGGCACTAAACCTTGACACAATCACTTCCTCTTATGCATTCATTACTTTGTGAGATATATGCATTATTGTCAGGGTTAATGACATGATGTGTTTCCCATTGCATTATTCCCATTGTGTGGGGCATATGGGTTCAACCGTTACCCGCATATGAAATTTGTTTGGGATATTGGATACTGAGATATTTGGGGTATAAACTTGACATCCATAAGATCACCCAATGGGGATTTTTTCTGCTACTGATTGGTATTCAGTGGTTTACTCATTCAATATTTGGTGCATATGAGTGTTTACATACTTTATCAACTTTCATAGACACGAGTGTCCCTCTACACATGTTTTTATACATCATTTGTTTTTTTAATGTATATTCTTCTTACGCTTTATGCTTTTTGTATATGAATAAAAATCTTTTGATAGACACATTTAACCTCCTATTCTCCTGTTTATAAATTTGGATGGAAAGCTTGTGACTCTCTCATCTTCCAGGATCCCCAACAAAGCTTTTGATTAGTCGGCTGACATAACGTTATCTATAAGTCACTCCACAATGAAGATGTCGCAGCAGCCCGGCTAATCAAAAGTTAAAAAACCTCGGAAACCGGAAAATAAGAAATTCATGACCTTCCTGTCCAACAGCCAAAGACTAACGAACCTGTCCGATGGACCGGAGTCATGAGAATCGATCTGCTGATCTCTATACTCAGCATTATCATACCATATTATAAATAGATCATTATTTCTCAAGCACAAACAATACATTAAAGGGGTTGCACAGGTTTGGCATGTACATTATTCCATTCTCTTACTGTACTTTGTCTACTATAGTTTTCTAGCCCTATAATACTTAGATAATGGCTGATAAGATGGTGTTTTCATACGTAAATACACATATATATAACATTTCTGTACAATTCTCGCCTATACATTGCAGTCTCAGACCCATGGTGAAGACCAATAAGACCATTTACTTAATGTGATAGTCCCATGGAGATGGATTATTGTTGCTTATATCTGTACTATTTCTTTTTCAGAACCCTTTCCTGACAATATTCCACCTTCTCGAAGACAGAATGAAGACGCAAGAATACCAACATTGCAGCAAACACTTGAGAATCTTAGCCAGCTTATTGGAACCATCTATAAAAACTATATGGCCCATGAAGGAAATGAATCAACAGAGAAGAGAGGATACCTAAATCTCACAATTGATAAAGAATATTATATTAACTACAATACCAACAGCCCATTGGGTTTCGGAATTCTGGAAAATTCAACCATTGACTTTTCAAATACAAGTGCTCCCTCCCCAAAGCTCAAAGTACATCAAAGGCATAAGAATACAATGTGTATACTGTATATATAGTTGTTGCATCAGTACAAGGTGACGTGTGCATTATTATTCAATTCTCTTACTGTACTTGGTCTACTATAGCATTCTAGCCCTATAATACTGAGAAGAAATTGTGTTTTCATGCACAATATATACTTCATATAAAATTTCTGTACAATTCCCGTCTATACATTGTAGTCTCGGGCTTATGGTGAGGACCAGTAAGACCATTTACTAAATAATATAGCCCCATAGAGATCTGTTATGGTTGATTATATTTGTACTATTTCTTTTTCAGGACCCTTTACTAACAACAATGTGCCTTCTCGGAGACCGAGTGAAGATGCAATACCAACATTGCAGCAAACACTAGAGAACCTCAGCCAACTTATCGGAAGAATCTACAACAACTATATGGCCCACGAGTCATCAAAGAGGAGAGGATATCTGAATCTCACAATAGATATAGAGTATTACAGAAACCTTAATTCCAACAACCCATCAGCCAGGACTGTGACGGAAGACTCTGCCAACCCAGGAGGAGAATCCTCAGCTAACTACACAGAAAATGAAGCTGAAAACTGCCCAATCTGTTTGGATGTTCGGGAAAGAAACATCACTTGTCTATCCTGCAGGCACTGCTACCATGCTGGATGCTTAGGCATGGGTAAACTAAGTATAGCTAAGGCTCTGGGCAGTTTAGAAGGCGAGGGCCCCCCCCAGCATGTCACATGATCTCCTTGATAGATCAAGTGCTAGGTCACATGATTAACGTAGAGATGCACATCGACAAAGGTGGTAACTTGGTCATCTGGCCCATAGATCTATATGAGAAGCAGGCTTTTAGACAATTGTCAGACCGGACATGCTTTAAGAAGCTCTCTGGTAATGCTTTACCCAAATTCCAACAACTTATAAATTATATAATCAGTCAGGTCTTTGATAGAGGGATTATTTCTAAAAAAAACTGTGATACTATTCTATCGATAAAACCAAGACTACCAACATTCTACTTGATACCAAAAATACACAAATATGCAATTGCTCCACCCGGGAGACCCATAGTGTCCGGTCAATGGGGGGGGGTTATGTGAGAGTATCTGTCACTTAATTGACTTTTACTTAAAACCAATAGTACTCACCCTCCCATGTCACATTAAGGACACAACTGCAGCGTTGGCTAATTTTGACAATATATATCTGCAAAATAACATGTTTATGGTGACAACAGATGTAGAATGTTTGTATACCTTGATACAAAATCAATACAGGCTTCAGGCTTTGTCTTGGTGTCTAAAACCAGTAATTGTGAGCAACCATTGATTGAGCTCCCTATTACTTATTGGAATTCATATTGACTCACAATTGCTTCACATTTAAAAACCAAACCTACCTCCGGCTCCAAGAAACAGAAATTTGGGTCGCTTTTGCCCCCTAATATGCCAACCTGTTCCTTGGAGCATGGGAAAGGGAAATATTTGTGAGCAATTCGATGGGATCGATAGAGCTTGTCCATAATTGGATCCATTACATCGATGATGTATTTTTATATGCGAAGGAACTGTTACACAATTGAATAAGTTGATGGACCAACTTAATGATAACAATTTAAACATCAAGTTGACATATCAATATGGAACGAAATTAGATTTTTTGGATATTAAAATTCAAAAACCTGAATGTGGATACCCTCTTGCAGGCCGACTATGCACATCTTACTGGTACCATCTGTGGGATACCTACAAGCCAATTCCTGAGAGTTAAGAGGATATGTTCCTCGGAAAAAAGATTTGCAAGCAATCAAGAGACCTATACAATCGGTTTTGAGAAGGAAGCTACAGCCATAGAATTATATGTCAAGGATGCAGAAAAGCACGTGAATCATCCAGAAATTATTTGCTATATAAATCAGTAGTACCGTCCACATCTAAAGGTGAAGATATGGTAAGATTGATTACTACGTTCAATAGTCAATGGAAGGATTTTTCGGCCTTCATTAATAAACATTGGAATATCTTATTCACTAATCCGGTTCTTAAGAAGATCTTACACCCTAGACCAATGATGACATCTAGGAGATCCAAGAACCTAAAGGACATTCTGGTAAAAAGTCACTATCAGGCTAACCTTAAAAAGTTGGTACCATTTGAAAATCAAGGCTTCTTTCCATGCAACACCTGCCTGTTAGAATTTGATTAAAAGTAGTTTTCTAACTCTGATTCAATTAGAACGTATAAGATTATTCACAAATTGACATGCTCATCGAAAGGAGTTATATACTATGCAGTATGCCCATGTAAAAAAACCTACGTTGGCATGACTACCCGGGAACTTGAGTGAGAATACGGGAACACGTATGCGACATTGATAAAGCCAAAATGGTAGACGATTGTGAGCAGTTGAAAACTTTGGCCAAACATTTTAAGACCTACCATAACTCAGACCTGAGGAAATTGCACATCAGTGCGATAGATCAGGTCTCTTTGGGTAACAGAGGGGGCGATCTATTCAAAGTTTTCTCACAGGCTGAAACCGTTGGATCTATAGATAAGATACGGTGACACCTAAGGGACTTAATGAGAATTTTGGTTTTGTATTTTTTTTGTAGTTCCATTTGTTTAGGTCATCTTTGTTTTTAATTTATATAATAATACATTAAAGGGGTTGCCCACGTTTGGCACGTACATTATTACATTCTCTTACTGTACCTTGTCTACTATAGTTTTCTAGCCCTAGAATACTTAGATAATGGCTGAGAAGGTTGGTGTTTTCATACGTAAATACATTTTATATAACATTTCTGTACAATTCCCACCTATACATTGCAGTCTCAGGCCCATGGTGAAAACCAATAAGACCATTTACTTAATGTGATAGTCCCATAGAGATCAATTATGGTTAATTATAAGCAAGATTACCAACATTGCAGCAAACACTTGAGGATCTTAGCCCTAGAATACTTAGATAATGGCTGATAAGATGGTGTTTTCGTACGTAAATACACATATATATAACATTTCTGTACAATTCTCGCCTATACATTGCAGTCTCAGGCCCATGGTGAAGACCAATAAGACCATTTACCTAATGTGATAGTCCCATGGAGATGGATTATTGTTGCTTATATCTGTACTATTTCTTTTTCAGAACCCTTTCCTGACAAGACAATAATCCACCTTCTCGAAGACAGAATGAAGACGCAAGAATACTAACATTGCAGCAAACACTTGAGGATCTTAGCCAGCTTATTGGAACCATCTATAAAAACTATATGGCCCATGAAGAAAATGAGTCATGAGAGAGGAGTGGATACCTTAATCTAACAATTGATATAGAATATTATATTAACCACAATACCAACAACCCATCAGACAGGACTGTGCCGGAAAACTCTGCCATCCCAGGAGGAGAATCATCATCTAACCACGCAGAAAATGAAGCTGACATCTACCCAATCTGTTTGGATGTACTGGAAAGAGACATCACTTGTCTATCCTGTAGGCACTCCTTCCATGCAAGATGCTTAGACACAGAGGCAAATTTAGAGTAGCCAGGGCACTGACAGTTTAGAAGGTGAGGGCCCTCAAGCCTAATATATCATGTGACATGTCACATGATCCCCTTGATAGATCATGTGATAGGTCACAGGATTAACGGAAAGTTGCTGAGTGACAAAGGTGGTAACTTGGTCATCTGACTTATAGATCTATATGAGAATCAGGGTGTCATGATTGACTCCTGGCTCAGCTGGAGCTGAGCCTTTTTTTTAGTTTCACTTCTGATGCAAGTCACGTTAGGGGTTAATCCTTTCTGCCTCGTTCTGGAGGTCAGGCTGCTTTATTAGGGCACTGTTTCTCTTGGACTTCGCCAGTGATACTTCTGGCTCTGCTGTGTTCTGCTCTTGAGTGACCTGTTGTCTGCCCTGCCCCCTCCTGACCTCCATGTTCACCTGACCTGTTAACCTTCTCTGTTGTATGTTTCCATCAGTGTCTCTCCCGCTGTCTCCCTGTTCGTTCCTTATCTGTTTGCCTTAATTCTGTCTTGTCTTCCCACTCCCCCTCGCTTCTAGGCTCTGATTTCCCGGCTACTGACTATTTGCTTCCCTCTGACTACGTTTAGACTTTGCCCTTGTGTACTTACAAGACCTCATGTTGTGACACGGCTTTCTGACAATTCTACTGCCATCTGGTGGGCTTGACTAGTATTACCTCTGCTAGGGAATTCCCTGCTCATACGTTTCATCCACTTTTACACCCCCTAGTGGTTTACCAGCTAACTACCTTCTCAGATAGTTTCATGAATCCTCTCAGTCCCACATTACTGCGCTGTACTGCTATTGTACATCTAAAGGTCCAGTCACACTATGCAACTTACCAGCGATCCCAACAACGATAGGGATCGCTGGTAAGTTGCTAGGAGGTTGCTGGTGAGATGTCACACTGCGACGCTCCAGCGATCCCACCAGCAACCTGACCTGGCAGGGATCGCTGGAGCGTGGCTACACGAGTTGCTGGTGAGCTCACCAGCAACCAGTGTCCCAGCCCCCAGCGCCGCGTGGAAGATGCTGCGCTTGGTAACTAAGGTACATATCGGGTAACCAACCCGATATTTACCTTGGTTACCACCGCACAGAGCTACACGTGCAGAGAGCAGGGAGCAGCGCACGCTGAGCGCTGGCTCCCTGCTCTCCTAGTTACAGCACACATCGGGTTAATTACCCGATGTGTGCTGCAGCTAAATGTGCACAGAGCAGGGAGCAGCGCACACTGCTTAGCGCTGGCTCCTTGCTCTCCTATTTACAGCACACATCGGGTTAATTAACCCGATGTGTGCTGCAGCTACATGTGCACAGAGCAGGAGCCGGCACTGACAGTGAGAGCGGAGGAGGCTGGTAACGAAGGTAAATATCGGGTAACCAAGGACAGGGCTTCTTGGTTACCCGATGTTTACATTGGTTACCAGCCTCCGCAGAAGCCGGCTCCTGCTGCCTGCACATTTAGTTGTTGCTGTCTCGCTGTCACACACAGCGATCTGTGCTTCACAGCGGGACAGCAACAACTAAAAAATGGCCCAGGACATTCAGCAACAACCAACGACCTCACAGCAGGGGCCAGGTTGTTGCTGGATGTCACACACAGCAACATCGCTAGCAACGTCACAAAAGTTGTTCGTTAGCAGCGATGTTGCTAGCGATGTTGCTTAGTGTGACGGGGCCTTTAGAGTACAGCGTGACACAGGGTTTTAGACAATCATCAGACAGGACATGCTACAACAAGCTCTCTGGTAATCCTTTATCCAAATTCCAAAAAGCTTTAAATGATATAATCAGTCAGGCCTTTGATAAAGGGATTATTTAAAAAAAAATTGTGATACTGTTCTATCGATAAAACCAAGACTACCAACATTTTACTTGATACCAAAAGTACACAAAAATGCAATTGATCCACCCAGGAGACCCATAGTGTCTTGTAAAGGGGGTTATGTGAGAGTGTCTGTCAATTGATTGAGTTTTACTTAAAAATAATAGTACTCACCCTCCCATCTCACATTAAGGACACAACTGCAGTGCTGGCTAATTTTGATAATATATGTTTGTAAGGTGACATGTTTATGGTGACAGCTGTTATAAAAAGTTTGAATACCTCAATACAACATCAATATGGACTTAAGGTAGTCTCTTGGTGTCTAAAAAACAGTAATTTTGAGCAAACACTGATTGAGCTCCCTATTACTTTATTGGAGTTCATATTCACTCACAGTTTCTTCACATTTAAAAGCCAAACCTTCCTCCAGCTCCAAGGAACAGCAATGGGGGCCGCTTGTGCCCCCTCTTATGCCAACCTGTTGTTCCCTGGAGCTTGGGAAATGGAAATATTTATGAGCAATCTGACAGGATCGAAGGAGCAAGGCCATAATTGGATACGTTACATTGACAACAATTGGTTTATATGGGAAGGAACTGTTACACAACTGAATAATTTGATGGACCAACTTAATGATAATAATTTAAACATCAAGTTGACATATCAAAATGGAATGAAATTAAATTTCCTGGATATTGAAATTCAAAAAATTTAATGTGAATACCTTGAGACAGCAATACACCGAAAGCCAACTGCTACAAATTGCCTCTTGCAGGCCAACTCTGCACATCTTACTGGTACCAGCTGTGGTATATCTACCAACCAATTCCTGAGAGTTAAGAGGATATGTTCCTTGGAAAAAAAGATTTTGTGAGCAATCAAGAGACATATACAATCAGTTTCGAGAAAGAGATTACAGCCATACAATTATACGTCAAGGATTCAGAAAAGCACGTGAATCATACAGAAATGATCTACTATATAAGTCAGTAGTACCGTCCACATCTAAAGATGCAGATACAGTAAGATTGATTACTACTTTCAATAGTCAATGGAAGGATTTTTCGGCCATTATTAATAAACATTGGAATATTTTATTCACCGATCCGGTTATTAAGAATATCTTACCCCTTACTTTCAATAGTCAATGGAACAATTTTTCGGCCATTATTATTAAATATTGGAATATCTTAAGAATATCTTACACCCTAGATCAATGATCACATCTAGGACGTCCAAGAACCTTAAGGACATTCTGGTAAAAAGTCACTATCAGGCTAACCCTAAAAAGTTGGTACCATTTGAAAATTAAGGTTTCTTTATGTGCAAAACCTGCAAGGCCTGTCCGAATTTGATTAAAAGGAAACAGTTTTTTAACTCTGATTCAACTAGAACGTGTAAGATTATTCACAATCTGACAGGCTCATCGAAAGTATTTTTAAACTATGCAGTATGTCCATGTAAAAAAATCTACATGGGCATGACTACTCAAGAACTTAGAGTGACCAATTCATCAAAGCTGTGAAAAAGGACGATTATTAATGCATTGTTTTTTGTACTAAATATTTTTTTTTATTATTTATTTTTGCTTTGAGATATGTATTTAGGTGTTACTAAGCATGGGTTTTCTGCATACCGTATTTTTCACTTTATAAGACGCACTTTTGTTCCCCCCAAATTTTGGGGGAAAGTACGGGGTGCGTCTTATAATCCGAATATACGGGAGGGGGGGTGTATATATAAACAGAGTCCAGTGGAGGTGCGGGCCGCTCTGGAGCGGTGCTGGGGGTTGGTGGGGGCAGGTGAAGCTGCGGGCGGCAGCGTTAGATCTCCTGCTCCCGCTCATATAATATGCACAGCCGCTGTCCATCAGCAGCGTGGTGCTGAAACTGCATCGCGCTGATGGGCTGGGGCAGCGGTGCATATTATATCTACCTGTGCTTACCTTTGATCGCACATGCCCCCTCCCCCTTAGTTAGCTATGGCCCCCATGCTGCTGCCCATAGTAAAATAATAAACTCTTTACTCACCTCCTCCTGCATGTCTGCCCGGTCTCCCTCCTGGTGCTGTGATCATGCACGCAGAGATATCTCTCTGCTGTCACGATCACATGACTGGCACTAGAACCAGGAAGTAGGATGTGCAGGAGACAGGAGGAGCTCAACCCCGAGGAGGGAGACATGAAACAGGACAGTGCTGCAGAAGGTAGGGAAAGAGTTTACTAAAAGCAACAACATGGGGGCGATATCTAACAGAGGGTGATGTGTGCCTGCTACAGTGGGCCTGTGTGCCTGCCACAGTGGGCCTGTGTGCCTGCCACAGTGGGCCTGTGTGCCAGCCATAGTGGGCCTGTGTGCCAGCCACAAGGGGCCATGTGCAGCAATAGGGGGCCTGTTTGCCAGCCACAGTGGGCTGTGTGCCAGCCACAGTGGGCCGTGTGCGAGCCACACTGGGCGGTGTGCCATACACAGGGGGCCATGTGCAGCAATAGGGGGCCTGTGTGCCAGCCACAGTGGGCCTGTGTGCCAGCCAGAGTAGGCCTGTGTGCCAGCCACAGGGGCCGTGTGCCAGCCATAGAGGTTGTGTGCCAGCCATAGGGGAAATGTGGCATCACTGGGGGACGTGTTCAATATAAGGTGGCCATATCCAGATTAAGGGCGCTAATTTTAGGATGAGGGGGCTATGAGTGACATATACCCTATATTATTTGTTAGACGGACACTGGCATTATAAGACGGACCCCATTTATTAAAAAATTCTCTATTCCTTCACCAAATTTGGGGGTGCGTCTTATAATCAGGTGCATCTTATAAAGCGAAAAATATGGTATTTAGTTTTAGGTCTTTATTATGATCACTATGTAATGTAATATTTAATATCTGATTTACTGTAGTAGCTTCTATTGGGGTAATTATTTAATATACACTTGCCACCATTATATATTGTATGTTTATTCTGTTTGATTATATATTTTTATATTTAATATAATATCGTTTATAATGAATGCACTATGCACCTTAGTGTTCTATGATTCATATACAGTGCTCGCCAAAAGTATTGGCACCCCTGCAATTCTGTCAGATAATACTCAGTTTCTTCTTGAAAATTATTGCAATCACAAATTCTTTGGTATTATTAACTTCATTTAACTTGTCTTCAATGAAAAAAAAAAATTGTCATAAAGCCAAATTGGATATAATTCCACACCAAACATAAAAAAGTGGGTGGAAAAAAGTATTGGCACTGTTTGAAAAATCATGTGATGCGTCTCTAATTTGTGTAATTAACAGCACCTGTAACTTACCTGTGGCACCTAACAGGTGCTGGCAATAACTATATCACACTTGCAGCCAGTTGACATGGATTAAAGTTGACTCAACCTCTGTCCTGTGTCCTTGTGTGTACCACATTGAGCATGGAGAAAAGAAAGAAGACCAAAGAACTGTCTGAGGACTTGAGAATCCAAATTGTGAGGAAGCATGAGTAATCTCAAGGTTACAAGTCCATCTCCAAAGACCTGAAAGTTCCTGTGTCTACGGTGCGCAGTGTCATCAAGAAGTTTAAAGCCCATGGCACTGTGGCTAACCTCCCTAGATGTGGAAGGAAAAGAAAAATTGACTAGAGATTTCAACACAAGATTGTGCGGATGGTGGATAAAGAACCTCGACTAACATCCAAACAAGTTCAAGCTGCCCTGCAGTCCGAGGGTACAACAGTGTCAACCCGTACTATCCGTCGGCGTCTGCATGAAAAGGGACTGTATGGGTATGTGATGCCCTGGACTAGCCAGGTAGTCACAGACAGACCCTTGCACAAACACCAGTACCCTAAAAAGGTAACAGCAGCCAACCTAAAAACCCTGAGTCTCCCCTCTCAGGCTTTGACGTTCACACCCGGGGGTGGAGCTAGGCGGTTGGCGGGAAAAACAAGCAGATTAGTTTTGGAGGCGAAAGAGAGGAATGGAGTAGGAGAAACGTCTGTCGGGGATTTGGGTCGTAGCCCAGATACCCTGTGGCCAGGAGGCAGATGGTGGTTGCCGCCTGCAGGAGCCGAGAAGACGGCTGGTGGAACCGTAAGGGACCGGGACAGGGTAGTGGCCCGCTGGTACCGAACCGGGGAACCAACTGAAATCCGGAGCACCAGGAGGGGTACTCAGACCCAGTACGAGGCCCAGAAGCTACTAGACCGAGTTGAATTCACTGATTGGGGTCTGGACCTTAGGTTCTTTCCCACCCAAGTCCCGACTGAAGGCAACAGCCCAACGAGGGGGATAGAAAGCCACCGCCCAGGCATAGAGATCCCACGGGCCAGCGTCTGTGGACAAATGGGCTCCCCAACATCCACTAGCCGGGGAGCAGACTCCCATCACTGAAGCGAAGGAAGTCAGCATTCTACTACAGAGGTGCAGGAGAAAGGTGGGGACCCCCAACCTGAGTAAGGGGCAAAGCGCAGCCGGCTGCGGGCACCGACCACCATCTTTTTGGTTTACCAGAGACTCCGGTGTATCTGTCATAGTGAGTACAACAGTGCCCTCGGGCCGTGCACCGCCCCGCATTGCACCAACACGCCCGCACCCCCACATCCTAACCTCAACAACCGGACCCCGGGACCATCGACCCCCTACCCACGGAGGGGCTAACACCTGGCTGTGCAACACCGTCCCCGGGAGCCTAGTCAATGGCAGCGGTGATGTCCACACTTACCACGACCCGTGGGTGGCGTCACGAATTTAAACCCAAAACCTCGGCTCCGGCCGTGAACCTCCCCACCGAAACCCCTCACGTAGCGACAGCCTCCCTTCAGAGTGGCGTGACCCGGAGGTGCTCAAGCCACCCGGCGACGAGCCCGGATCCGAGCGGATCAGCTGCAGATGAGCCCCGGGGCGGTACAGTAGGATACCCAGGAAGACCCCACTTTTTACCCCGAGACATAAAAAAGCCAGGCTAGAGTTTGCCAAAACTTACCTGAGAAAGCCTAAAACATTTTGGAAGAATGTTCTCTGGTCAGATGAGACAAAAGTAGAGCTTTTTGGGAAAACCCATCAACATAGAGTTTACAGGAAAAAAAAAAGAGGCATTCAAAGAAAAGAACACGGTCCCTACAGTCAAACATGGCAGAGGTTCCCTGATGTTTTGGGGTTGCTTTGCTGCCTCTGGCACTGGACTGCTTGACCGTGTGCATGGCATTATGAAGTTTGAAAACTACCAACAAATTTTGCAGCATAATGTAGGGCCCAGTGTGAGAAAGCTGGGTCTTCCTCAGAGGTCATGGGTCTTCCAGCAGGACAATGACCCAAAATACACTTCAAAAAGCACTAGAAAATGGTTTGATAGAAAGCACTGGAGACTACTAAAGTGGCCAACAATGAGTCCAGACCTGAATCCCATAGAACACCTGTGGAGAGATCTCAAAATGGCAGTTTGGAGAAGGCACCCTTCACATTTCAGGGACCTGGAGCAGTTTTCCAAAGAAGAATGGTCTAAAATTCCAGAAGAGCACTGTAAGAAACTCATTGATGGTTACCGGAAGCGGTTGTTCGCAGTTATTTTGGCTAAAGGTTGTGCAACCAAGTATTAGGCCAAGGGTGCCAATACTTTTGTCTGGCCCATTTTTGGAGTTTTGTGTGAAATGATCAATGATTTGATTTTTGTTTCATTCTCTTTTGTGTTTTTTCATTGCAAGCAAAATAAATGAAGATCATAATACCAAAGAATTTGTGATTGCAATTATTTTCAAGAAGAAACTGAGTATTATCTGACAGAATTGCAGGGGTGCCAATACTTTTGGCCAGCACTGTATAAACACATAGATTTAACACTTTATTTACACTCATCAATATATGGTCTTTATAATATAATGAAGTAATATGTTAATACTATGGACTTAGGATTTTATAATTGCACTTAATAATTTGTTATTTATTCGCTATGACACGTAGGTATTTTGTATACTTTTACTCTGGCTTTGATATGCTCACATCTTGGTACCATGTAGCGGTGGACCGGTGCGCATGCCCGGGGTTGCCCCTCATGTAGTGTCTGGGTCTCGGCACTTGGAAAGGCATGCCCATACGTCATCATTTGATGACCAGTAACGCATGCAATTACCCGTCCGAGACTTCCAGACTTCCTGTTAGGGCAATGCACCCCTGGACGCATGAGCCATTTGTGGATCTGTTTCATATGGTATGAGCTGACGTGTGCGCTCCACCTCCGAAGACACAATATACCACGAACGATTAGCCGGTAATATATCTCCTCCTTCTATATTGTATTGTGGAGGTTCCCTATTGGTGCCCTTAAGTATAAATACTATCCCCATTCTCCCTAAGACACGCCACTTGAGGAAGAACTAATGAAACGTGCGTTGGGGCGGCAGCGACAGACATTAACCTTGCTTTCAGTCTTGATTCAAAATATCCACTTTTCTATTGCACCTTTAGTCAGCACTAAGCTATTATATCTCCTAGATAGGATATTAATATAAATCGGATGTGCCCAGGTTATATTTACTATAATTCATACGTGTGTAGTAGTAGTTATTGATATTCAAACAAGGATACTGATATAAGAAATTGATCTACCCACCTATCCAGTATAAAAGTAAGAAGGCTTCAGCTTACCTTAGGCAACTGTGCTCCATGACTTTGAAAGTGCTCACAGGTCACCAGACAGGCTAAACTGGTACAAAGCTGAAAAGGATTGGGGAAATGGACCCAGCACTGGAAATCCGTATATATAAAAATCAAAAAACTTTATTGGACATCTTAAAATTTTCAAAAGGATCCATAAGGTGAGAGAACACACATAAGAGCACCTTATGTGTTTCGGACGTAAAATAAAAACAAGTCCTTAGTCATAGGTGAATATTCATGAAAATGACACACATTATATATTCTAAGGCAAGCTTCTAGGGAAAAGGGTTTTCCCTAGAAGCCTGCCTTAAGGCCGCTTTACACGCTACGACATCGTTAAAGCGATGTCGTTGGGGTTGCGGAATTGGTGACGCACATCCGGCCGCTTTAGCGATGTCGTTGCGTGTGACACCTATTAGCGATTTTGAATCGTTGCAAAAACGTTCAAAATCGCTAATCGGTGACATTCCCTCCTAATCTCAATTATCGTTGCTGCTGCATTTACGATGTTGTTTGTCATTCCTGCGGCAGCACACATCGCTACGTGTGATACCGCAGGAATGAGGAACCTCACCTTACCTGCGTCCCGCCATCAATGAGGAAGGAAGGAGGTGGGCGAGATGTTACATCCCGCTCATCTCCGCCCCTCCGCTTTGATTGGGTGGCCGCTTAGTGACGTCGCTGTGACGCCGAACGAATCACCCCCTTAGAAAGTAGGCGGTTTGCCGGTCACAGCGACATCGTTATGCAGGTAAGTATGTGTGACGGGTTTGCGCGATTTTGTGTGCCACGGGCAGCGATTTGCCGGTGTCGCACAACCGATGCGAGATCGCAGCGTGTAAAGCGGCCTTTAGAATATTTTCAAAGTAGTGAAACTTTTATGCAGAAATATGTAGCAGTAAAAGGAAAACTCTGATAGAAACAAAAACCAACTACAAATTTTTATTGTCAGATTTGAGTTCAGGAGGTCAAAATCATTAAGAAATGGCTCACTTTATAACTGAATCTGACAATTTTGGAAAATATGTAAAACAATGTTATTGGTGATTTTTTATTTTTGATATCTGTATCTTGTCATTTTCACTCTCACCATGAAATGTAATGATCACTTCGTGGTCTGTACAAATCCTTCTTCAGTATCATCTTATTGCCATTAACAGGCAGTATTGCGCTGAAAGATAACACATACCTGTAGAGAAACAGAATTCACTATGTAAGATGATGGCAGCTTACCCCACCCCCATCCCAACACAATGACTGCTGCACATATCACAGACCATGCACAGAAAAGTCTTTTATAAAAGGGGTTTGTCAATCCCGCTGCTGTGGACTTAATACCCTCGAAGTGCAGATGAGTGATAGTATTCCTGAACTCCTCCAGGTGTAGGTGCACCAAAATTAAACTTCCAATTTGCAGCACTACATAATCACTTCTTTATATTAAACAGAAATAATCTCTATTCAGGTTTTTGCTATTTAATCTGAAACCAGCCCATGGCAGAGAGAACAAATGCTCAGCGTGCAGCGCAACACAAAGGTAACAATGAGAATGGTATAGGAGGAAGGCAATAGAGAGAGGGGGAGGGGACACCTCCTGCAACTTATCTGAGGTTGTACCCTGTACTCCCTAATGTCTCTATACAGGTTATTTCCCCTCATCGCTGCCACGTGCCGAGTACCTCGCTTGCCCTGAACTCACCATGGCTAGTGAGAAGGCTGGCGAGAACACTAATCTCCCCACTGCAATAATACAACATGAGGTAAGGGAGACAAACATATTAAATATACAGTAGACACAAAAAGTAAAACCCTCCAAGCTCCTCCAATGCAGCTAAACACCACAGCTGCAATAGTCATGACTCCTCAGCTTCTTCTAGAGACAGGCTCCTTCCAAAGTGGTCAGCATAGGAATGAAATTTTATAACTGGAATCAGAATGGTCACAAAAGAGCTGCACCTGAGAGTAAGGCTACAAAGGATAGCCAGATAGAAAAGAATACTTAACCTCTACAGCACTAAACAAATGTTGATTCACTCAAATACAGGTTGTAGACCTGTGAACAATAAGGAGTTGTGACCTTCTGGTCACAGACTTGTCAGAGGTCTCCCCAGAGTGGGACACACTCATGAAACCCTCATAATGTAGGGGCAGAAAGCCTGATTCCAGAAATGCATAATTTGCTCAGCAGCTTGCTGTAGTTTCAATACTATGATTGTTTTATAAGCATGAGATTATTCCTGCAGGACTATGTGTCTTGTGCTAGGTAGTCCAGCTAATCTGTATAACCTTGCCCCCACCACTTGATTGGCATCATGCTCACAATGCACAGTTTATAGAGGAAGCTGCCAATCAGTGGTGTGGGTGGGGTTATACACAGCACAGCATTCATAGCAACAGATTTTATCAAAACTGTCCCAGGCAGTCCAGTAAGTTGCATCTCTGGCATCAGGGTCTCTGCCCCTACATTATACAGCTCTTAAGATTTTATAGCAAAAATCTGCTGACAGATTCCATTTAAAGATGTGAATTTAAACATTGTTGGGAGGCTGATACAGCTGTCAGGTCCCCTTCAAGGAGTATTCCCAGTGCACAATGTTACACATTACTACATATTACTATTATTATATGTGCATATTCCACAATATTAGGATCTGTTCGTGTTGACCCCTCTGGGTGCAGCAAGGGGTACAACTTTGGAGAAGATACATTCCTAAAGTAGACTTTAAAGTCCCTTCAGTCAGATTCCCACCCATCAACAAACAATGGCATCAACTAAGGAAAGGTCTGGGACAAACCAAAATGTTGTCTACTGTTTTTAAACTAACATTACATATGTTCCCTCCAATAGAGGAAATATCCATATCATGCCTGCTCAATCTGTGTTGTGACTTGCGTAAGACTAACTGGTCCAACAGAGACTCTACCACTTGGCATTAGTGCTTATTGCATACAACATACCTCAGAATGTAAGTCTATGGTTAAGAGAAATAAAGACAACATGACGGGACAAGTATAACATTATCTAGGCTGCATTATGAAATCTGCAATGTTGGCGGCAACAATGTATCACCACAAGCAGCAGGCACTGCAAAGGCATGGGGTGCATTTGCTGATTCCATTTAGTAAAGTCGCATACCATCGATGGCGAATGCTATGGGGTCTGTGAGTCGGGGAGCACCGGGTGCCCCCAGCCCGGCATCACACTTTCAACTGTATTGACAACACAAATGCCGATACAGTTGACAACAATGATGAAGGAGGGAACTGTCCACTGACTTTCCTTCCTGCATCATTGTCCCCCGCTTCTTAGGCTAAGTTCACACATCCTGTGTTTTCAATCCGTCAGGTCCGTCAGCAACGGATCAGTCATTTTCAAGATGTCAACTGATGCAACTGATGTGTTTTTCACAGGATTCCTTTCACAGGAATCCTGTGAAAAAACGGATCAGTTGCGTCCGTTACATCCGCTGTGCGTCCGTTTTTTGACGGATCAGTCATGATCCGTCTGTGTTTGGGACAGCCCAGTGGGCGTGCCAAGCATGCTGGGCATGCTCAGTAGAGCATGACGGAATCCTGCGCTGGATTCCGTTGTAAGACGGATTACGACGGAATCCAGCACCATAGACATGCATTACAAGCTTGACGGATGGCGACGGATTCCTGCGCGGCGCGTTAATTTTGACGGCCCGAAAAACGTTACATTCTGCGTTGCTCCCCGCTCGGCGGTCAGTCAAAAACGACGGACCGCGACGCAGCGGATGCAACGCAGGGTCATCAGTCGCAATCCGTCGCTAATAGAAGTCTATGGGGAAATACAGGATTCCTGCAAAATATTTTGAAGGATACCGTAATTCCCCAAGGCGACGGATTGTGACTGATGCAAAACACAGGATGTGTGAACTTAGCCTTAGCTGTGATGTATTGACGATGATGACACTAGGTCGCGACCGCTGTCCTGAGATGTGGAGCACACAGAACACTCGCTGCAGAGACCACAGCAGCGGGGAATGAGGAGAGCTGAATATTTCCTTTTTTTTTATTCAATCAATTGTTCTTCTACATTTCCCAAGCAGTCTGAAATAGGCTTCAGTAACAATGGAAACATTTGACAACAACACCTAAAATCACTGAAGCAGCAAACTTCGTGGAAGCCCAAATTTGTTACAGTCTCAAAACTTATGGCCATAACCTCAGAGTGACTACTGAAATTTAGTTGAAGCCTGGAAAACCCCTTCAAAACGGTTGTCCTGGACTTAAAGGGGTTCTCCAAGAAATGTGATAAAATAAATTAAATACTTTTACATATTCAACATTTTTCTAAATACCTTATGTAGCAAAGAATTATGCATTATCTAGTGCACTCCGGCATAATTTTAAAAATGGCAACTTCTATCTAGGAGTGTGCACCCATCCTAAGATGGACTGCATGAAGAGTATCTGCGAGACAGACATCTTCCCTGCACTGCACTAAAACTGTCAGGCTGACTGAAATGTATGCTCATTCTCAATCAGCTAAAGAAAGTGTTTAACTTCTCCTTTAGTCCAGCTCTGCTTAGTGTCCTGTTAGATTGACTGAACAGAGGAATACGAGTTTATGATGCCTGACAGGACATCGCTCTGACCTGACATTAGTCTTGAGCGGATGTTCTTCTTGCAACCCATCCTACTGCGTTTCCTCTGAAATCTAAGATGGGTACACACTGATTTATGGCAGCTGCCATCTTTAAAATCCTAACAGAGTGCACTAGATAAAGCATACCTGTCATGCCTCGTATTTGATATGGCAGCCTCCTGCGTCCGTTTCCCTCTCCACTGAACCACAGTCTCTGTCTTGGTTCTGAACACATTGTTGTGTGTTCATTGCCTTTCTACCAACAAGTGTTTCCAATGCTGTAATTCAGTCTGCCCTATCTCCCGGTGGGTATAACTACTTAAAGCATTCCGGGGCTTCCATTTCTGGTGATATTTCTGAAGTGGACCCTGCTTAGAACTACAGTCTGTCTGCCTAGTGGTTTTCCTGGCAAATTATTACTTTTTCTTTACCTTACTTTACGCTGCAATTTCCCCCTGGATTCTTAAGGAGGTACGTAGAACCCTCGATGGCTGTTTAGGAAGCAAAGGCCCGAGTGGTCGGTCATCTCAGTCATCCAGTTAGGGCTGTTTCAGTTTCTTCAGTGACTTTAGGGAACTGAACAGCTGTGACCTCAAGTCTGTACAAGAACTGGTCGGGACAGTTGTAGTAGTTTTACGTTAGACCTTATTTTACATCATTTTCCAAGTGTCACATCTGTGAACATAATTTATTTTTTTGCTATGTAAAAGTAAATAGAAACACTAATAATATGTAAATATGTAATCATTTTACTTATTTATTTTATAACAATTCTTGGAGAACCCTTTTAAGTATTGATGAGTTAACCTTTGGATAGGTCATCAAAATCAGATCAATTGGTACTCAAACACCCATCACTTCCACCAATAAGTTTTTAACAGCTCATCTCCTATTCATTTCAATGGGTGCTGAGCTACAGCCCCCCAAGAGCGGTCATTATACAGCATATGGAGCTGTGGTTTTCGATCTCGGTTGTCTTACCTCCGGTTACAACATAAACATTAACAGCTGTGCTGTGCTGATGTTTGATGTCAGACTCCAACTGATCATTGTATGGATAGGTCATCAATATCTACTGTAAGTACTGCTCACACCCTTAAGAATATGGCTACAATGTCCCATTGTGTTTCAATTTGACATACTTAAAATTGTACCTGATGCAATGCTTTGACTATTACAATTATGCTTTTGTTGTGGTCTCTCCAGGTAGTACAGTCAACAATGCGGACATTGTTGCATACCAAGCTTGTAATACAGCAATTAACCTGGTGTTCAAAACTGTACGCTTGACTATATGTTGGATGATCCTGCCTGAATTATTAAATGAATCCTAGAAAGATAAGCCCATCACCGGGTACAGGTGTGTATGTAGGATTCTGACAAGAGGGTGTTCATAAATGTTAAAAAGTAGGAGATACTAGGATAAGGAAGGAGCCCTGTCCGAAAACACATGGAAGGACATATGCAACATCATTGCAAAAGCCAAAGGCTTTGTTATGGTAAACGGGGGAGAACCAACTGAAGACCCCCATATCTGTCACATTTATATATAATATTCTTGTATCTGTTAAGGCTTCAGAGAAGATAGGTAATCTTAGAATACAGAGCAGTAGAACTCTATTGTAGTGTATTGTACAAGCAATCAAGTGATGGTGTGGTTTTTGTAGGAGCACTATTAACAAATTATATATATATATATATATATATATATATATATATATATATATATATATATACACTGCTCAAAAAATTAAAGGAAACACTTAACCAACCGAATATAACTCCAGGTTGATCAAACGTATGTGAAATCAAACTGTCCACTTGGGAAGCAACACTGATTGACAATCAATTTCACATGCTGTTGTGTAAAAAGAATAGACATCAGATGGAAATTGGCAATTATCAAGACACACTCAATAAAGGAGTGTTTCTGCAGGTGGGGACCACACACCACATCTCAGTACAATGCTTTCTGACTGATGTTTTGGTCACTTTTGAATGTTGATTGTGCTCTCACACTCGTGGTAGCATGAATCAAACTCTACAACCCACACAAGTGGCACAGGTAGTGCTCATCCAGGATGGCACATCATTGCGAGCTGTGGCAAGAAGGTTTGCTGTGTCTGTCAGCACAGTGGAGGCGCTACCAGGAGACAGGACAGTACACCAGGAGACGTGGAGGGGGCCGTAGGAGGGCAGCAACCCAGCAGCAAGACCGCTACCTCCGCCTTTGTGCAAGGAGGAAACAGGAGGAGCACTGCCAGAGCTCTGCAAAATGACTTCCAGCAGGCCACAAATGTGCATGTGTCTGCACAAACGGTTAGAAACCGACTCCATGAGGATGGCATGAGGGCCCGACATCCACAGATGGGGGTTGTGTTCACTGCCCAACACCGTGCAGGACGCTTGGCATTTGCCACAGACACCAGGATTGGAAAATTCACCACTGGCGCCCTGTGCTCTTCACAGACGCCATGGAGAGCGATCTGCTGCCAGCAACATTCTTCAGCATGACCGGATTGGCAGTGGGTCAGTAATGATGTGGGGTGGCATTCCTTTGGAGGGCCGCACAGCCCCCCATCTGCTCGCCAGAGCTGTCCTGACTGCCATTAGGTACCGAGACGAGATCCTCAGACCCCTTGTGGACCATATGCTGGTGCGGTTGGACCTGGGTTCCTCCTAATGCAGGACAAATCCATACCTCATGTGGCTGTAGTGTCAGCAGTTCCTGCAAGATAAAGGCATTGCAGCTATTGGCTGGCCCGCCCGTTCGCCAGACCTGAATCCAATTGGGCACATCTGGGACATCATGTCTCGCTCCATCCACCAACGTCACGTTGCACCACAGACTTTCCATGAGTTGGCGGATGCTTTAGACCAGGTCTGGGAAGAGATCCCTCAGGAGACCATCTGCAACCTCATCAGGAGCATGCCCAGGCGTCGTAGGGAGGTCATACAGGCATGTGAAGGCCACACACAATACTGAGCCTCATTTTGACTTGTTTCCACTTTAATTTTGTCTAGTTTTGATTTTCATTTTGACTTGCCACTTTCATTTTGTGTCTGTCTTCAAATCCAGGCCTCCATTGGTTAAAACATTTGATTAAGGGTCCTTAACTGGTCCGACTTAATAAACAATTTTACTGTTTATCCCATATGGTGAATGCTAAAGCAGAAAAAGAAACAAAAACGATACAAATGATAAAATCCACTGCACCTCCCCAAAAGAGAATAAATAGAGATAAAGAAAAAACCTAAAATGGTAATAACAAAAACTACAGCTCACACCTGGAAAAAAAGCACTCATACAAGCTCTACTGATCGGAAAATAAAGACTTTATAGCTCTTGGAAAATGAGGAGGAAAATCAAAAGGCACCCTAGCACCCAGGGGTTGCCTAATTCTAGAGCCTTCCTTCAAGATGTCCCTCAACTGTGGGGAAATTCAATAATTAAGGTATGCTCCCATGATCAGTGTTACTCACTTTTTTCGCGCTGCTTCTTTTTGCTGCATCCAAAATGCTGTGTTTTACAGTAGAAGCAAAGTGGATGGAATTAATACAAATCGGATGGAATTAATTGAAATCTCATGTACACTGTGCTTCTTTTTTTTACTGCGCAAACTGACCTGTGGAACGTTTTTACAAGCCGCAGTATGTCAATTTCTCTTGTGGGAGCGCTCAGTTTTCTGGGCTGATTTTCCCCATAGATATGCATTAGATGCTGAATATTGGCAGGTTATAGAAACACATGCATTTTTGTTATGTTTACTGAGGGGAAAGGATGAAACATCAAACTGAGGCAAAAAACACAGTGTCAAAAACGAGATAAAAATGCATCAAAAACGCAACAAAAAAAGCAAGTAAACTAAGATGCAAAGAAAAAGCAAAAATTCATGAACCTCAAAAACTCAACTAATCCTGATTTTGGGAATGTAGCTTAGGCTGTGTGCGCACAGTGTGTTTTTTTATGCAGATTTGGTGCAGATTGTTGCCCAAATCTGGATGTCTATCTTTATGCCAGTTATGCCAGCAAAGTCAATGAGAATTCTGAAGTGTTGTGTGCACATTGCTTATTTTTTACTTGCAGATTTGGTGCAGAAAATAATCTACAGCATTTCAAATGTCAATTCCATTTTTTTCTCCGTTTTTTAGGCCTTCCACCCATTGACTCCATTAAAAACACGCATGGTGCAAAAACGGACCATAATATGCTCCAAAACGCATGTGTGTTTTGGTGTGTTTTTTCTGCCAGAAGGTGCAGATTTCATGCAAAAAATCTCTACACCATATCCGCAACGTGTGCACATAAGTGTTAAATACAGTATTGTCACAGGAAAATAAAGCATCACACTGCACAGTGTTTATAGAAAGCAATGATCTGCCTGTACTTGTAAAACCTCGGCTATAAGATCCCAATGGTAGCTGAATTAACAAATATTTTCTAAATCAGACAAATCCCTTAAAGGATTCTAAACACTTGCAAAATTACACAATGCACTTTATAAAATAGAGTATTACTTGCTATATAATAAATCCCATGTCTTTCATCAGTTGCTCATCTCTATATGAGGAGCCTAAGGGCGGCTTTGCACACTACGACATCGCTGGTGCGATGTCGGTGGGGTCAAATCGAAAGTGACGCACATCCGGCGTCACTTGCGATGTCGTAGTGTGTAAATCCTAGATGATACGATGAACGAGCGCAAAAGCGTCGTTATCGTATCATCGGTGCAGGCTCCGACATTTTCATAATGCCGGTGCGTGACAGGTACGATGTAGTTCCTCGTTCCTGCGGCAGCACACATCGCTGTGTGTGAAGCCGCAGGAACGAGGGACATCTCCTTACCTGCCGCCAGCGGCTATACGGAAGGAAGGAGGTGGTCGGGATGTTTACATCATGCTCATCTCCGCCCCTCCGTCGCCATTGGCCGCCTGCCGTGTGACGTCACGACCCGCCCCCTTAGGAAGGAGGCGGGTTGCCGGCCAGAGCGACGGTCGCAGGGCAGGTGAGTGCATGTGAAGCTGGTGTAGCGATAATAATCGCTACGCCAGCTATCACAAGATATCGTACCTGCGACAGGGGCGGGGACTATCGCGTGTGACATCGCAGCATCGGCTTGCTATGTCGCAACGTGCAAAGCCCGCCTAAGATTCCTGCTGGACTGTAATTGGAATCTTGTCTAGAAGTAAACACTGAGGTTCTTACAACATTCAGTATGGATTCACCCCAGGAGGAACTTGTTTAATGGATGTTAATGGTACATAATGTAGTTTTTCTCTGTGTCCTAAAATGCACCTACCGTAGCTAGGCAACAATATCGGATTCTACATACAGGAGCTGATTGGGCTTAGTCACTCTGCAATATAAAGCGCCTACAATCACTATACAAACATAACATATTCAATTGCACAATGATCAGATAAACAGCCACTTATAAGGTTATACTCTTGTCAATTGCCTGATGTAATAGTTATTAGAAAAAGTTACATCTGCAGAATGTAGGACCATGGTGTAAGAATATTAATAATGATCATAGTTTTTATTTCTATAGCGCAAACATATTCCGCAGCACTTTACAATTCAGAGGGGACATGTACCGACAATATCAGACATTACAGAGTAAAATAATTCAACAGATATAAAGAAGAGTGAGGTTCCCGCTCGCTGGCTTACTGTCACGCTAGGTACAGGGAAGTCCCAAGCGAGCAGCGAAAGGGAAAGGAAACCCTGTGTCTAGGTAAGCAGGAGATGGTGACCCCTGAGCAAACCTACTGCTAGCCCCTGCTTCCTTCACCATCGTAGATAGGGTTCGCACCTATACGCCGAGCAGGATACCTGACCCTGGAATAGGCCCTAGGTAGGGAACGGATGGGATGAGCTCTTAGTCAACCCCACTAAGCTCTAAAGAACACAGGGAAATATACACAGGGGAAAGTAAATGAATAACTTATCTCCGGATGACTAAGGAAAAGGAACTCTGACAACAATAAAGTTTCTCCTTGCACTGCTTGCACTGAAGACTTGTAAAGTGTATTAGACCTATTACCAGCACAGAATAAGGGGGAATGAGGGTATTTAAAGACACAAAGGGAAGTGCTGATGAAAAGAGCTGAAAAGGTGATGAAATCCACAGGCTACTAAAGCGAAAGGGATAAACCCTAAGCAGGATAGAAGGGAGAGTCAGAGAGAAGCTTTTGTAGCCATGTTCTGTGACCTTCTGTGACGACATGGACTCTGTCAGTGCCTGGCATGGGTTAAGTTTCTTAAAATTCAGCCAGACATGATGATAGTTGGTTTATAAATAGGGGATAAGCCCCTCAATGTTTCTACTAGACTCTTAGGAGTCTAGTGTTAAAGTTCTTGTTGACTCATGTAATTGCCTTGGCCAGTGAAGGTCAGATACCCAGACAAATCAATTATGCGAACCTCCCATTTTTATCACTATGTGTATTGCTAGATGTGATGTAACTTAGCTGTCCCTCCCTCATCTCTGCCAGAGACCATTACTACTAGGGATATTTTGTATACGGCTTGAAATCTAGCCAATAAGAGCCCTGTCTTATCCACCAATCGTGAAGACCCTAATGGTCTGAATGGAGAGCTCAGGGCTATAAGAAGGAGGATTGTCCATTGTCTGGCTAGACTCTTGCTACATGATACCAATCTAGGATCTGCGGATCCGATTGGCAAGCCATAACTGAACCTGGATTCTAATACTACATGGACTTCAGCATTGAATTTAAGGATTTGGCTGAGATATCAAGGACTACCTAAGGAAGGAATCCAGCTTGGGACAATCCATTCACCTGACTACAGGCTTTGCGGTCCTCAGCCACCTTCCTAAATCTGGCGTTATTCCATTCTCGGTGGGTGCCCACCGAAAGCGGGGTGCTGCTGGTTTGGAGTAAGTAGCCCTGGAAGCTCTGAGGCACGGACATTCTAATCCCTGGTGAGCCAACGGAAGGGTGAGAAACTGTTGCCGGTTACATTCTGTGGTTTTGCTGGTTATGTGCCATATGCCGTTAATTGTTTGAGGATCCAATAAAGTCTTAATATTGTGATTCCCTCACCCTGTGTTGTCTGAGTAGTGTTCCACCCATGGTTAAGGAGGTCGGGCATTCAGTTGGGATGAGGCCTGGGCCATGCTGTCTTTCTAAAGGCGGATGAGAGCACCCACTGAACCCCGTGTCTCCACACCTTCTACAGCCTGAAACTACAGGACTTGTCTGTGAAGCGTGACACACCTGTGACACTTATAATCTACGACCTTCAAAATGTGCTGTCTACATCATTCTATTGGTCTCCAATTTGTTATATACATGACAGTGTCACTGATGATTCCCAATTTTACACTTTAAAGAAGACCTGTTACCAGGTAAAAAGTGTTCAGTTTCTGCTCTTATTTGATTCTCTTTGATTTGTTGAGTATTCCTTTTTTTCTTTTTTAAAATCTGCCACAAGGTTCCAGAAATATGGGCTTTTTTATTTAGTGCACTTTTTATGGTCTTTCCAAGGAGGCTGTTCTCACAGGGTAATTATGCAGAGCAGCCTACTGACACGCCCCAGAGGATCCTGTAAGCACTAGAACGCTATAATAAAGCCCATATCTCTGGAACCATACAACAGATTTTAAAAAGGAAAGAGTGATAAAATGATCTTGTTTTTACCTGGTAACCCCCATAATGAGCATAATTGCATGATCAGGAATCAGACCATTTTACTTTAGCCCAAAACTTTGAAAAACCTTCAGACATAATCATTAGACGTAGCTCCTCTGTCAAGTCTTATTAAGAGTCTGCCCACAAATGTGGTCTGAAGGATTGCCTTTAGATAATGAAATCAGCTCTCTTTCATTACTATTCGTAGCATAGTGCATTAAATGAGCGCAAACAGTGGATAGTAATAAGCAAAGAGGATGGCATACAGTACATGAATGCAGTGAAATGTTATTAATGTCAGATTAAATTCAGAATTTAAAAAAACAACAAGTCTAATGCAGAAATAAAATCCTGGAAACACAAGAGCAGATTCTGCGTAATATATTTTTAGTTCTAGAAGGATTAGGAATTTTTATCTTCTTCAAGCAAATGAGAAAAATTTAATTAATTGCCTAAAGGTTAAATTATGGCATTAATCTACTGCTGTTTAATAGTATATTTATACAGGTAGACCACGCTTAAAGGGAACATGTAATGCCTGTAACACTATTAAACTGAAGATATAGGGTTAATCTGCAGGTTAATAGTGTTATACAAGATCCCAGACCTCTGTACTGAAAATGCAGCAACACAGAAAATTAACTTGGATGCCAACCAATGCACTGATACACTGCAGAGCCATCTGTCCGTCAGCGCTGAGGCATGCTGTCAGTCAGTGCTCGGGTGTGCTGTCAGTCAGTGCTGAGGCATGCTGTCAGTCAGTGCTGAGGCATTGCTATTGGTCAATGCTGAGGAATTGCTGTCAGCCAGTGCTGAGGCATGCTGTCAGTCAGTGCTGAGGTATGCTGTCAGTCAGTGCTGAGGTGTGCTGTCAGTCAGTGCTGAGGAATGCTGTCAGTCAGTGCTGAGGCATGCTGTCAGTCAGTGCTGAAGCGTGCTGTCAGTCAGTGCTGAGGTGTTCTATCAGTCAGTGCTGAGGCATGCTGTCAGTCAGTGCTGAGGCTTGCTTACAGTGCTGCTCACAGTGCTGTGAGCAGTGACTGTAATTGCTCCAGGCACGCCTGAATGACTGAAAGCCAGATTATTTTCCCCCAGGTGCTGCACTTTAAGTACTGCGTTCAGGTATAGTCATAACCTTAAATCTGCAGGTAATAGAGAGTTATCAGAAATGACAGGTTCCCTTTAAGACAACAGAACTTTGTGGCTTTCTAGTTCATGGGATAAAATTGTGTAAATGTTACAATGTGTTTCCAAATAATTTACACAATGCTATGAAGATACAAGTACATGCACTTATAAATAAGCACAACGCTACATATACCGTAATACTACCATAATATGACCAATATTTATCATCATATACCAGAAAGGGAAATACAGCACTAAATCTTGATGGAAGTTACTGGCACAAGTCACAATTCTTTAGATAAATAAAACAATTGCTTTAGTCAAGCAGCTCATGTGCAGCAGGTGAAATATGTATTGAACATGTCATCAATTTTATAAGTAAATATATTACTAAAGGTGCTATTGGCATGAATTTTTCACCAGATGTTGGTAACAACCTATCCAATCTATGCAGGGAAAGAAATCAAAGCATAGATGTCCATAAAAGTAGCGATGTGTAATAATGAGAAATGACAAAGGGAAAAAGTATTGAACATGGTTACTAAAATTTATTTAATACGTTGTAAAAATCCTTTGTTGGTGATGAATGATGGCTTCAAGATGCCTCCTGTATGGAGAAACCAGTTGCATTAATGGTTCAGGTGGGATTTTGGTCCATTCTTACACACACACACACACACACACACACACACACACACACACACACACACACACACACACTCTACATTGTTTAGCAAGGTAGTCTAGTTTGGTGAGCGTGCACCCAGGCCATGGAGGTTGAGTGCATTACTTATTCTTTTCTTTGAGACAATTGTACTTGCAGATTCCAGGTCTTTCTGTAGCTTCCACAGGAGGCCTTAAGCTCTTAGATAACTCTTCTGATAATTCTTTACACTTCTCTATAAGAAATCTTGCATTGAGCACCTGGTTGTGCAGGTTTATGGTGAAATTATGTTCTTTCCACTTCCAGATTATGGCCCTATCAGTGCTCACTGGAACCTTCAGTAGTTTAGAAATTCTTCTGAAACCAATGCCATCAATATGTTTTGCAACAATAAAATTACGAAGGTCTTGAGACAGCTCACTATTTTTACCCATCATGAGATGTTTCTTGTGTTGCACCTTGGTAATGAGTCTTTGTTTATACTCCATCAGTTGAACACGTTGATATTATTTTTCACTTGGTGGCAATATTGCTGTGTGGATTAGATGGGTTGTTACCAACATCTGGTGACAAATTCATATCAATAGTACCTTTAGAAATATATTTACTTAGAAAATTGGTGATGTGTTCAATACTTATTTCACCTGCTGTCTATATTTATCACTAGAGCTATGTATTTTGCTAATAAACTGGTCTGTGTGGACAAGAATACATTTCTGTGCTACTATATATAACATATAACAAATGTAATGCAGTATATATAGTCTTACATTTTATTTTCAAAGCTAATAGTCCCTGTATTAGCTATGGTTAGTTGCCTGGCTAGGTCAAGGCACCAGGATACGTACCCTTGCTCTTTTGCCTTTTTTTCCTGTTGTCCTCAGGTATCCTATACTTGAGAACACTGTTATCTTTTGTCTGCAACAGTTACTGCTTCTTATCTGACTGCTGCACATCAGACATAGAGTAAAGTGCCATTTTAAACTAATGGGTGGAGGAGGCATTGTGGTTGTCAAAAGTACTGTATTTACCTGACCAGTACATTGGGTTTTTATTCACACTATTTATATGCTATGGGATCACTGAGTGAGGTGAACTCTAAGCTGCAGGTCTGGGTGAGCAGCACAGACTAGATGTGATGGTGCAGCAGAGTGGGCCCTGATAATCAGCAATAATCAGCACATTGATCAACGAGATCCAAGACAGCAGGATATGAAGGAAAAGACATGTAGAGCTGAAATATCAAATAAAGCAGAGTCATGTGCGCGGATGCACACTAGAACAGTATATGTAAAGACAATCTGGGACTGGCAACAGACAAATGGAAATATTAAAGCTTCAGCATACCAAGACATTTTGAAAAAATGTACGCTAGAAACTTTGTGGGAATAGTTTGCGGAAGGCCCTTTTCTGTACCAGTATGATTTTGCCACATACACAAATAAAGGTCCATATAGGTATTGTAACACTCACGGCCGGTGTAGAGGCATCGAGCGGGATTAGTGGACCCATTGGACCACAGGAAAGATCTGGGCTTACCCCTTAGTGGGAGGGGCTTAACTAAACCCACTGGGAGGCGGACGCCAGGTACCACTCCTAGGGCAGTGACCGGGACTGTGGCAGCTGACCCCCAGGGTATGGACATAAGAATAGACATGTACAGGTGGGGTGACTAAGGCAGGCTTGACAGGTAGGTATGGACAGGAATGGTGGGCACGGCAGGGCCACACAGGTATGAGAAGGCAGGTACTGGAGACGGACATAGGGTTAACAGGACCTGACAACAAGCTAGCAGACTGGTATGCTGACTAACTGAATGTGTTGAGAAGTCACCTCCCCTAATGGCAGGGTGCCTTAAATACACAGCGCCTCTCAGCCATAGGCTGAGAGGCATTCCGGGAAATAGCACACCCGCCCTTTAAGAGCAGAGCCGGTGTGTGTGTGCGCATCTTAGGTGCACTCAAGGAACCCTGTGCAGCATGTACAGTGGCTACAGAGGGGAAGGAGGCAGCAGCACATGTGGATGGCCGGGGAAGTGCGGGGGAGAACGCCATCCGGCCGGGGCGGTAAGTCAGAGCTACAGGTATGGTTGGGTGAGCTTGGGCACAGAGCCCTGACTTCCAATCCATCCAATACCATGTGAATAAACTAGAACAGAGAAGCAGTGCTAGACTCTCTTGCACAGCATCAATGTCTCACTTCACAAAATGATCTTGTGGATGGACAAAAATTCCCACAAACACGCATCATAATCTTGAAGGAAGCCTTCCTAGAAGAGGGGAAGCTGTTATAGCTGCAACCTAATGTAAATGATTATGGATTTAGAATCAGATGTCATAAAAACTCCTGTCGGTGAAATGTGTAGATGTCTCAATAGGTTTGACCGTATATTGCATTTATAGTGTTAATATATTTGTAGTGTTTCCCACTGAACACTGACAATCCAGTAAATAAGTGTCCCAAGGAGTCTCAGGTGTTTTTATAGACTTGCAAACTCTTTTTGCCTGTTATGATAAAATTGTGCAATAATAATTTTGATAGTAGGGTAAAAATTGCTTTACATTTAGACGTGTACAAGCTCAAGCTCTATTCTCCTACAACAAATTTAAAACTAAAATAAGAAAATATTAAAATTGTGCTAATACATATTGTCAAAATTACTTTTGAAATCTCAGGATATGTGTTTAGAGGAATTAACAGTAAGTCATGGCTTAAAAGTAGCAATGTAGTACCCAACAATGTTTTCTCAATATTTTCATTACTGCATCCAATCTTTCCTAACATCAGTAGTTCCCTCTTTTAAGGACAAAAAATATTTGTGGTATTTCTGTAGAACAAGTTAGGGTTTGGGTACATTGCCAATTTGCAATAGTTTTGATGTCTCAAAAAGTGCATCCTTTTTTCACATACTTTGATAAAGGCTTAAAGGACTTTTCCTATGAATTTCATTAATCAGTTATTCACAGGTTAGCTGATGTCTGACAATATAGAGCCCCACTGCTATCACCTCCACTGATCACTAAGATAAGGATCCTTATCTTCCTTACTGCCTATTCAGTGTGTGCTACTATATCCATCAGCCTTATACACATTAATCAGTGACAATGCTCCTGGACAACCATACCCAGGAGGGGCATTATACTATATGGAGGGCCCAGAATGGAGAACAGAGCTCCCATGTTCCTATGTATAATGTCAGCAGTGATCGCTGTATTAGCTATACATTACTCTATTTTGATTATATACTATCTACAGAGCTCCTGTGTGTAATGTCATCAGTGATCACTGTATTACCTATACATTATATACTATCTACAAAGCTCCGGTGTATAATACCACCAGTATGCAATCACCTACTAGTATGCAATCACCTTCTGCAGTTAGGAAAGATTGTGCTCTGTACTATCTACAGAGCTCCTGTGTATAATGTCACCAGTATGCAATCGCCTACTGGTATACAATCACCTTCAAAAGTTAGGAAAACTAGTGCTCAGGACTCCATTGCAGGTGATCGAAAGGGGTGTGAGAAAATCCTTTTAACCCCTTCAGCCCCCAGCCTGTTTTCACCTTAAAGACCCGGCCATTTTTTGCAATTTTGACCAGTGTCACTTTGACAGGTTATAACTCTGGAACACTTCAACGGATCCTGGCGATTCTGAGATTGTTTTTTCGTGACATATTGTGCTTCATGTCAGTAGTAAATTTAGGCCGATATGTTTTGCGTTAATTTGTGAAAATTTCGGAAATTTGGCGAAAATTTTGAAAATTTCGCAATTTTCAAAATTTGAAATTTTATGCCCATAAATCTGAGAGATAGGTCACACAAAATAGTTACTAAATAACATTTCCCACTTGTCTGCTTTACACCAGCGCAATTTTTGAAAAAAAAAAAAATTCCGTTAGGAAGTTAGAAGGGTTCAAAGTTCATCAGCAATTTCTCATTTTTCCAACAAAATTTACATAAAAAAAATTTTTAGGTACCACATCACATTTGGAGTGATTTGAGAAACCTAGGCGACAGAAAATACCCAAAAGTGACCCCATTCTAAAATCTGCACCCCTCACTCTGCTCAAAACCACATCCAAGAAGTTTATTAACCCTTTAGGAGCTTCACAGCAACCAAAGCAATGTAGACGAAAAAATGAAAATTTTACTTTTTTAACACAAAAATGTTACTTTAGCCATAAAAATTAGTATTTTCACAAGGGTATCAGGAAAAATGCATCATAAAATGTATTGTGCATTTTCTCCTGAGTACGCAGATACCTCATATGTGGTGGAAATCAAATGTTTGGGCACACGGCAGGACTCGGAAGGCAAGGAGCACCATTTGAATTTTTGAACGCAAAATTAGCTGCACTCATTAGCGGACGCCATGTCGGGTTTGAAGACTCCCTGAGGTGCCTAAACAATGTAGCTCCCCCACAAGTGACCCCATTTTGGAAACTAGACCCCTCAAATATTTTTTCTAGATGTTTGATGTGCACTTTGAACCCCTGGGGGCTTCACAGAAGTTTATAACGTTGAGCCGTGAAAAGAAAAAAAATTTTTTTTACCACAAAACTGTTGCTTCAACCAGGTAGCTTTTTTTATCACAACGGTATCAGGAAAAAATGCACCATAAAATGTATAGTGCATTTTCTCCTGAGTACGCAGATACGCCATATGTGGTGGAAATCAAATGTTTGGGCACACGGCAGGACTCGGAAGGCAAGGAGCGCCATTTGAATTTTTGAGTGCAAAATTAGCTGCACTCATTAGCGGACGCCATGTCGGGTTTGAAGACTCCCTGAGGTGCCTAAACAATCGACCTCCCCCACAAGTGACCCCATTTTGGAAACTAGACCCCTCAAATATTTTTTCTAGATGTTTGATGTGCACTTTGATCCCCTGGGGGCTTCACAGAAGTTTATAACGTTGAGCCGTGAAAAGAAAAAAAATTTTTTTTACCACAAAACTGTTGCTTCAACCAGGTAGCTTTTTTTATCACAACGGTATCAGGAAAAAATGCACCATAAAATGTATTGTGCATTTTCTCCTGAGTACACAGGTACCTCATATGTGGTGGAAATCAATTGTTTGGGCATACGGCGGGGCTCAGAAGAGAAGGAGCGCCATTTCACAGTAAAATTGGTTGGAATTATTAGCAGACGCCATGTTGCATTTGGAGACCCCCTGAGGTGCCTAAACAATGGAGCTCCCCCACATGTGATCCCATTTTGGAAACTAGACCCCCCCCCCCCCCATACAAAAAAATTAGTTTGGCGAAATAAAAAATACAGACATCAGTAAAAAAAAAAAAAAAATGAATAAAAAAAAAAAAAATATGAGCGCCTGCCACTAAGACCAGTGCCAAACGTGAGAGCAATGCACGAGTCTCGCATCGCATCATCCACTCCAGTCTGGAAGCAAGCAACTGCGCTGGATAATGCGATGCGAGAGGGCGGGGCGGCAGATGAGAAAGGGCGCAGCGGATGGAAGATGGGAAAGTGCGCAGCGGATGGAGGAGCGGCAGAGGATGGGAAAGGGCGCAGCGGATGGAAGATGGAAAATGGCGCAGCGGATGGAGGAGCGGCAGAGGATGGGAAAGGGCGCAACGGATGGATGATGGGAAATGGCGCAGCGGGTGGAGGAGCGGCAGAGGATGGGGGGGGGGGGGGAGGTGAGATGGGGATACCTACCTTACAGGATGGATCTAGGCAGCAGGATCACAGCAGACAGAAGAGGCAGCAGATGAAGGAGGCAACAGATTGAGGAGGGTGAGAGGGGGCAGTAGATGAAGAGGATGGGAGAGAGCAGGCAGCAGATCGGGGAGGGGGGCAGAGTCTGATGGGAGAGAGAGATGGCTCATGGAGGAGGGGGGGCCCCAGAACATGGAGGGGGGAGGGGGGAGGGTGGCTTGCAGCACATGTGGGGGGGGGAGGGTGGCTTGCAGCACATGTGGGGGGGGGAGGGTGGCTTGCAGCACATGTGGGGGGAGGGTGGCTTGCAGCACTGCAAGCCACCCTCCCCCCCCACATGTGCTGCAAGCCACCCTCCCCCCCCCACATGTGCTGCAAGCCACCCTCCCCCCCACATGTGGAGCACTGCAAGCCACCCTCCCCCCCACATGTGGAGCACTGCAAGCCATCCTCCCCCCACATGTGGAGCACTGCAAGCCATCCTCCCCCCACATGTGGAGCACTGCAAGCCACCCTCCCCCCACATGTGGAGCACTGCAAGCCACCCTCCCCCCACATGTGGAGCACTGCAAGCCACCCTCCCCCACATGTGGAGCACTGCAAGCCACCCTCCCCCCACATGTGGATCGGAGCGGCGGCCGGGACAGCGGTGGATCGGAGCGGCGGCCGGGACAGCGGTGGATCGGAGCGGCGGCCGGGACAGCGGTGGATCGGAGCGGCGGCCGGGACAGCGGTGGATCGGAGCGGCGGCCGGGACAGCGGTGGATCGGAGCGGCGGCCGGGACAGCGGTGGATCGGAGCGGCGGCCGGGACAGCGGTGGATCGGAGCGGCGGCAGGGACAGCGGTGGATCGGAGCGGCGGCAGGGACAGCGGTGGATCGGAGCGGCGGCCGGGACAGCGGTGGATCGGAGCGGCGGCGGGGACAGCGGTGGATCGGAGCGGCGGCGGGGACAGCGGTGGATCGGAGCGGCGGCCGGGACAGCGGTGGATCGGAGCGGCGGCCGGGACAGCGGTGGATCGGAGCGGCGGCGGGGACAGCGGTGGATCGGAGCGGCGGCGGGGACAGCGGTGGATCGGAGCGGCGGCGGGGACAGCGGTGGATCGGAGCGGCGGCCGGGACAGCGGTGGATCGGAGCGGCGGCGGGGACAGCGGTGGATCGGAGCGGCGGCGGGGACAGCGGTGGATCGGAGCGGCGGCCGGGACAGCGGTGGATCGGAGCGGCGGCCGGGACAGCGGTGGATCGGAGCGGCGGCCGGGACAGCGGTGGATCGGAGCGGCGGCCGGGACAGCGGTGGATCGGAGCGGCGGCCGGGACAGCGGTGGATCGGAGCGGCGGCGGGGACAGCGGTAAATCGAGCGTGGCGGCGGGGCGATCGGAGACAGGGGCGAGCAGCTGGGACAGGGGCGGGCGAGCGGCTGGGACAGGGGCGGGCGAGCGGCTGGGACAGGGGCGGGCGGGCGAGCGGCTGGGACAGGGGCGGGCGGGCGAGCGGCTGGGACAGGGGCGGGCGAGCGGCTGGGACAGGGGCGGGCGAGCGGCTGGGACAGGGGCGGGCGAGCGGCTGGGACAGGGGCGGGCGGGCGGGCGAGCGGCTGGGACAGGGGCGGGCGGGCGGGCGAGCGGGGGCAGCAACTTACCGATGGGCACCCGCAGAGCTTCGGCTTCCAGGGACGGTCACAGGCCGCAGATCCACATTGATTGGAGAGAGCGGTCACAAGACCGGTCTCTCCAATCAGAGCTGGGGGCGGGTGAAGCATCGATCACCCAGCTCCAGCCAATGGCCAGTGCTACAGCAGCACTGATCAGGGCTGGATTTCAATGTTCCAGCCATTTTCAATGGCTGGAACATTACAGTGGCTGTAATTGGCTGAGCGGCGTTCGTCAGCCAATCACAGCCTCTGTAGGTTCGGGGAGGAGGCACCACCCCTCCTGACGTCAGGCAGAGGTCCCCTCCTTCCCGAATCCACCGTTTAAGTAAATAAATTTCACTCCCCGGGGCTCCGGGACCGCGATTTCGCCAGGACGTACTGAGTACGTCATGGGTCCTTTAGCACCATGTCACCATGACGTACTCAGTACGTCCAAGGTCGTTAAGGGGTTAAATTACACAGGAGCTGAGCTGCAATTGAAGATGACCTGCAACATCCAGGAGCTGGCACTAAACACAGCATACAAAGTGTACAGAGCTATGGTGTTCTGCAGGCTTATAATGGGAGTGAGGGATACTGGGTTGAACAGAGAGCATATGTCACTGTGTTGTTAGCGTTTACTAATATTGCATGACCTCTTTGGTTAGTATTCCGTTTTTTTCCTATTATCCTACAAGTTATGATAATAAAGATAATAATGATTGCTGTTTGTCCCAAGTAAAACCATTCATTCTACAGCAATGTCTAAGCGCAAACGATTTTGATGAAAAGCTGAAATCTGCAACAGTTTACAGACCCAACAAATATACGTGTGATCATGCTCAATTTATTAAATGTTAAAAAACATACATATAAGATTGTGACACTGCAAATTCATAGATAGAAGCTACACAGATATGGAAAAGGGAAAGAATCGCACTACTCAGAGTGACCACACGGGACCAGTGCACTCCGTAGACACAAATATATACTGGCAGTTTATCTATGGGCTATGATTAACATTGAGGATATTAGTGGTATCAATACATACATAGTTAATTAAGGTTCATAATTCCTTGTTCCACCAAGATCCTCAGAATTGCGCTATCCCCCAGCCGTCTCTATTAATCATCTGTTGTGCCCCTGCACTAATACAGGATTCTAGTCATAAGTTACCTGCAGCCATGTGTCTTTTTCGGTATGCACCTGCTCGTGTAGCCACTCCCACCTCGACGCGCGTTTCACCGCTTCCGGTTTCGTCAGGAGGCATGTCAGTGGTGTAGTGTGTGCCCTAGATATACTCAGTGGAAATACTCCCAGCCGCTGGTCATTTACCGGACACGGGCGCTCAAAGCGTCATGATGAGCGTCCCATGGGTGAGTCGCACTGCGAGCACGTCATCAGTCCACGTGACCGCGCGTAACGCGGTACGCGTCCCTGTGACGTGGTGTATCCATGGAGACCGGACCGAAGTCCCGCCCCCATGTCACTCGCTCCGGTGGCGCGTCACCCATGGGGTCAGCGCAGCGCATGACTGCAGAGCGACCCCCGGATCAAATGGTGAGTGGAACCCTGGCCACGTAGATGGTACCTTACGGTGTGGACATGCATAGAGACCAGGGTCGGGGCACGGGGCCCAGATGCTGAGGCAGCGCGCCTCCTGCATGTGCACAGAGCAGGTGAACACGTGACTCTGTACCTCACATATCAAACATCTGCCCATACAGGGCGCACGCCGCCGATCATAGGCAAGTGTACAAAAACATTAACAGTAATATGTGCGCACACGTCACGCTTCCTCCAACTATGCGCGTGCAGCCACACTAACCTGAGCATCTAAAATTCCATGCATGGATGTGTCCAATAGGGTAGATAATACCTCACGAATCATTAGATATCCATGTATAAATATATAGTCTTTTGGGCATCAGTAATTTGGGCACACACATACATGGAATATATACAATATGGGGAACATGTCCATTCATCCAAGACCTATCAAATAACAACTGCGTGCCGCACGCTATATGCTCACGCGACCCATCATCTAAACATCACCCTCACCCTATATCCTATTGATGGTAATACTTGACTAAATATATCATACATACATGTTGTGGTGACATATGTCATACATGAGCACCAAGTGGGTGCGAAATATTACGCCAATCCCAGACAAACGTACATAGGATTTGGCAATTATATATGCATATATGTCACGCATTCTACAGTCCAGTATGCACATGCCATGCAATGTACAATTTCAAAACACTCCATGCATGAATGTGTCCCGTGGGACCGATAGTGTCTCGCAAATCATCAGGATTCTTTATGTGACAGTCCACTAATCTAGATGCCATTGTTATGGACACATGCATGCACGGAGCGTCCATAATGTGTGGGTCAAGCTCATGTAGAGCATAGCTAATCCGGCCGGCCTCTCATGGCCCATCAGGCCCCCAAATCCACACCGCAACATACATGCAACACATCACAGACCCACGTGACCTAGCTCCCACATATCGACCCCACCATATGCCCAACCACAAACAGAACCCTTATGCTTACATAGAACGTACCCCATGTTTCTCTAATCTATAACAGAAAACACATACTAACGGCCCATCCAATTGAGTAGACCGCGGAATGTATCAACCACACGCCAACCACACATATGACTTGAGTATATATATACAATATGGATTAGTTACTATCGTCTATATTTCTATTTATCATCATCTTGACTGTTGTCCATAAAGAATCCGGATACAATGTCCATCATGCCGATATCCATATACTTGTGTGGTTCATGTGGTCTCAGGTCAAGTTCCACGCCATACGCTGGAATTCCACAAAGGGCACAAAGAGAGTGTCGTAAGAAAAAAAGAAGGAAAAAGAGAATTAAAATACAAATACAATATATACAGCTTAAAATTCGCGCTACAGTGGTAAGAAGGGTTTGAAACTCAAGGCCTCGTTGAGACCAATAGGTATAACAGTGTCAAGGATGACCATCCATTTTGTTTCCTTTTTTAGCAATTCTGTCCTGTAGTCGCCCCCTCTCGCACCCAAACTGACATGGTCTATGCCTTTGACTCTTAAGTCCTTGGGGTTACACTTATGATGGTTAAAAAAGTGCCGTGGTATAGTTTTTAGCTCACTACTATCTTTGCATCCCTGGGCGTTTACAATATCCCGAGCATGTTCCAGTGTTCTCACCCGTAGCTGTCTGGTGGTCATCCCTATATATATTTTTTTACAGGGACAACTAGCATAGTAGATTACCATGTCAGTCTTGCATGTAATGTTATGCGTGATGGAAAAGCATTTAGTTTCTGCACTATTCACAAATGTGGTGCTTCTTTCTATGTATCTACATGCCGTACAGCTACCACACTGGAAGCAACCCCATTTGGGTCTCTTCTGGGTGAATGGGTTTTGAAGTAGCGGGACATAGTGGCTACGGGTAAGGAGGTCTTTTAAATTTCTCGATCTCCGCCAAGTGATGGATGGGTAAGTTGTAAGATGTTTCGCCAGATCTTGGTCTGCTAACAGGATCCCCCAGTGTTTTTGGAAAATATTTCTTATATCATGCCATTTGGTATTGAAATTAGAGATAAATCTGACAGGTTGTAACTCAGTGTTGTCCCTATGTGACATAAGCAGTGTCTCTCGTTTACTATTGCATGCCCTAGTAAAGCCCTGTTTGATGTTTTGGGGTTTATAACCTCTTTCTTTAAGACAGGTGCTGAGTCGGGTAGCTTGGGCCTCAAAATCCTCCTCCCTTGAGCAGATCCTGCGCATACGCAGGAATTGTCCTGTTGGTACTGCCTTGATTGTTTGTGGGTGGTGAGAGGAGGATGCGTGTAGGAGTGAATTGGTCGCAGTGCTTTTGCGAAAAACATCAGTCACTACACCGCCATCCTCACCTCTAGTTATTGAAATGTCCAGGAATTCCGCTTTATTATAGTCATATTTAGATGTGAGTTTAATGTTCAATTGATTATTGTTAAGTTGTTCTAGAAACCCAACCAGGGATGCTTCAGAGCCCTGCCACACAAATAGTATGTCATCTATGTACCTGTACCATGACACCACTGCATCGAAGCCCTCCATGGACTGTACAACCTCCCGCTCCCACAGCCCCAGGAAGAGATTAGCATATGAGGGCGCACAAGTCGCCCCCATTGCCACTCCCTGGAGCTGTAGGTAATAGCGGTCCTTAAATAGAAAATAGTTGTGTTTCAATATAAAGTCTAGCAATTCCATTACAAAGTTGATCAGATCGTCATCCATATTTGTCATTCGCAAGAAGGTCCTCGATGCAGTGGTGCCATGGCTATGCGCAATAGATGTGTACAGCGACTCTACGTCACATGTTACCAGTAACATGTCTGGTTCTAGTTGGACATTATGTAGTCGCTTCAATACATCAGTTGAATCTCTAATGTGTGATGGCAGAGTCCCGACACACCCCTGGAGGTAAAAATCAATGAATCTACAGATCTTCTCATTTAGCCCCCCTATTCCTGATACAATTGGTCTTCCCGGGGGGTTATCTTTATTTTTATGAATCTTAGGGGTTAAATAGAAAGTCGGAATCCTCGGGCATTTAGTAATAAGGCCGTCCCTCATTTTCTCTGTAATGATTCCCCTCCTAAATCCATTCTCAATAATTCCATCTAATGTTTTTTTATATTGAGTTGTCGGGTTGTTACTTAATCTTTGGTAGCAACTAGCGACATTGAGTTGTCGGAATGCTTCACTTTCATACATACCTGCAGGCCACACAACAAGGTTCCCCCCCTTATCGGCCGGTTTTATGACCACATCCTTCATATCTCTTAGTTCTTTAATGGCTCTTCTCTCCTGAGCTGTTAAATTATAATTTCTTGTTTTTTCTGAGATAGTCAATATTTCTTTTTTAACTAATTTAACAAAGATATCGACATTTGGACTGACACCATGGGGGGGAAAAGCTTGCGTCCGGCTATGCAGGTATGTAGGGAACCGAGAGTGTGTAGGTTCCTCAATCTCTTGTTCATCTAACAATATTTGGAGATCAGATAACGCTTGTTGTTCTCTGAAAGTGGGAAAACTATCATCATCTTTTGAGGCAAAGACCTTTTTGTATCGTAACTTTCTGGCAAAAAGCTCTAAGTCCTTTATGAGTGTAAAATGATCTATACGTGCAGTGGGGGAAAAAGTAAGCCCTTTCTCCAGTACACATATCTGTGCACTGGTGAGGTTTTTACCCGACAGGTTAATTACCTTTAATTTATCTTTGTTTTGTATCCCCACTTTTTCTGATTCCTTAGGACTCTTCCAGAACTTCCTGGATTTTGGGCAGTTGAAGGAGGGTTTCGTTCTGGACCATCTCCCCTCCCTTGCCGCTTGGCTAAAAAATGTTCTCCACATATTTCTTCAGATTGGTTAGATGTGACAGAAGAGGCTTGTGATCCTCGTCTGTTTCTGAGTCCTTGATTGTTATTGTACCACCGATATACTTTTTTGTTTTGATAGTCGGAAAGATCTCTCTGGAATTTTTTGATTTTTCTTTCCTGTACCTCTTTTTCACATTTATTGATTTCCACCTCCAGATCTTTATCAAATTTGGAGAATTCCTCCGATGAGAGGTTCTCCTGAATTTCTGTTCTGTATGTATCAATATCCTTTTCTACAGTCTCTATAGATTTTTTATCCAATCCTATCAGTAGTTCAATTAATGTGCGAGAACATTTAGTCAGCGTGTCCTCCCATCTCTCTATGAATAATGGATCAGGCGTTATAGTAGTGGGGAATGTCTGTAGTCTAAGTCCTCGAGGGATAATGTTTTTCTGGAGGTAATTCTCTAACGATACCTTATTCCACCACAGGCGCGTGCGTTTTTTTAACGAGTTGGTGACCTTGAGTTTCAAATCCCTAACATTACAAGTTTCACTCTCAACGACTCCCCCCTCACCAAACAGTGAGCCTATCTGATTAATCCAAGCTTTATCTCGTTTTTTATAGTCCATGTAGCTAGTACTCGAGGCATCTGAAAATACAGAAAAGAGAAAATAGCATACAACCTATAATAAGCCTCATATGTTAAACAACGTGTCCCTGAGAATAAGACATCCTATAAACAACAATCAGGTCCACACAACAAATATACGTGTGATCATGCTCAATTTATTAAATGTTAAAAAACATACATATAAGATTGTGACACTGCAAATTCATAGATAGAAGCTACACAGATATGGAAAAGGGAAAGAATCGCACTACTCAGAGTGACCACACGGGACCAGTGCACTCCGTAGACACAAATATATACTGGCAGTTTATCTATGGGCTATGATTAACATTGAGGATATTAGTGGTATCAATACATACATAGTTAATTAAGGTTCATAATTCCTTGTTCCACCAAGATCCTCAGAATTGCGCTATCCCCCAGCCGTCTCTATTAATCATCTGTTGTGCCCCTGCACTAATACAGGATTCTAGTCATAAGTTACCTGCAGCCATGTGTCTTTTTCGGTATGCACCTGCTCGTGTAGCCACTCCCACCTCGACGCGCGTTTCACCGCTTCCGGTTTCGTCAGGAGGCATGTCAGTGGTGTAGTGTGTGCCCTAGATATACTCAGTGGAAATACTCCCAGCCGCTGGTCATTTACCGGACACGGGCGCTCAAAGCGTCATGATGAGCGTCCCATGGGTGAGTCGCACTGCGAGCACGTCATCAGTCCACGTGACCGCGCGTAACGCGGTACGCGTCCCTGTGACGTGGTGTATCCATGGAGACCGGACCGAAGTCCCGCCCCCATGTCACTCGCTCCGGTGGCGCGTCACCCATGGGGTCAGCGCAGCGCATGACTGCAGAGCGACCCCCGGATCAAATGGTGAGTGGAACCCTGGCCACGTAGATGGTACCTTACGGTGTGGACATGCATAGAGACCAGGGTCGGGGCACGGGGCCCAGATGCTGAGGCAGCGCGCCTCCTGCATGTGCACAGAGCAGGTGAACACGTGACTCTGTACCTCACATATCAAACATCTGCCCATACAGGGCGCAACCCTTATGCTTACATAGAACGTACCCCATGTTTCTCTAATCTATAACAGAAAACACATACTAACGGCCCATCCAATTGAGTAGACCTATAGGATATAGGGTGAGGGTGAGGGTGATGTTTAGATGATGGGTCGCGTGAGCATATAGCGTGCGGCACGCAGTTGTTATTTGATAGGTCTTGGATGAATGGACATGTTCCCCATATTGTATATATTCCATGTATGTGTGTGCCCAAATTACTGATGCCCAAAAGACTATATATTTATACATGGATATCTAATGATTCGTGAGGTATTATCTACCCTATTGGACACATCCATGCATGGAATTTTAGATGCTCAGGTTAGTGTGGCTGCACGCGCATAGTTGGAGGAAGCGTGACGTGTGCGCACATATTACTGTTAATGTTTTTGTACACTTGCCTATGATCGGCGGCGTGCGCCCTGTATGGGCAGATGTTTGATATGTGAGGTACAGAGTCACGTGTTCACCTGCTCTGTGCACATGCAGGAGGCGCGCTGCCTCAGCATCTGGGCCCCGTGCCCCGACCCTGGTCTCTATGCATGTCCACACCGTAAGGTACCATCTACGTGGCCAGGGTTCCACTCACCATTTGATCCGGGGGTCGCTCTGCAGTCATGCGCTGCGCTGACCCCATGGGTGACGCGCCACCGGAGCGAGTGACATGGGGGCGGGACTTCGGTCCGGTCTCCATGGATACACCACGTCACAGGGACGCGTACCGCGTTACGCGCGGTCACGTGGACTGATGACGTGCTCGCAGTGCGACTCACCCATGGGACGCTCATCATGACGCTTTGAGCGCCCGTGTCCGGTAAATGACCAGCGGCTGGGAGTATTTCCACTGAGTATATCTAGGGCACACACTACACCACTGACATGCCTCCTGACGAAACCGGAAGCGGTGAAACGCGCGTCGAGGTGGGAGTGGCTACACGAGCAGGTGCATACCGAAAAAGACACATGGCTGCAGGTAACTTATGACTAGAATCCTGTATTAGTGCAGGGGCACAACAGATGATTAATAGAGACGGCTGGGGGATAGCGCAATTCTGAGGATCTTGGTGGAACAAGGAATTATGAACCTTAATTAACTATGTATGTATTGATACCACTAATATCCTCAATGTTAATCATAGCCCATAGATAAACTGCCAGTATATATTTGTGTCTACGGAGTGCACTGGTCCCGTGTGGTCACTCTGAGTAGTGCGATTCTTTCCCTTTTCCATATCTGTGTAGCTTCTATCTATGAATTTGCAGTGTCACAATCTTATATGTATGTTTTTTAACATTTAATAAATTGAGCATGATCACACGTATATTTGTTGTGTGGACCTGATTGTTGTTTATAGGATGTCTTATTCTCAGGGACACGTTGTTTAACATATGAGGCTTATTATAGGTTGTGTAGTATATAGTTTACAGACCCAGCTACACAGTGGCACAGAAAATGGAAAGCACAGCACAGATTGCAGAACAGACTGCGGAAAGGAATCTTCTCCTGTATACAAGAAACTCAGTTTATAAATATATAGGAGTAAAACAAAATGGCCTGCAGCACAGAGCTTACACTAAGGGCGGCTTTGCACGTTGCGACATCGCAAGCCGATGCTGCGAGGTCGCACGCGATAGTCCCCGCCCCCGTCGCAGGTACGATATCGTGTGATAGCTGGCGTAGCGAAAATTATCGTTACGCCAGCTTCACATGCACTCACCTGCCCTGCGACTATCGCTCTGACCGGCGACCCGCCTCCTTCCTAAGGGGGCGGGTCGTGCGGCGTCATAGCGACGTCACATGGCAGGCGGCCAATAGCGGCGGAGGGGCGGAGATGATCAGGATGTAAACATCCCGTCCACCTCCTTCCTTCCGCATATCCTACAGAAGCCGTGGTGACGCCGGTAGGAGATGTTCCTCGCTCCTGCGGCTTCACACACAGCGATGTGTGCTGCCGCAGGAGCGAGGAACAACATCGGACCGTCACGTCAGCGTTATTATGGATTACGCCGACGCTGCACGGATGATACGATTACGACGATTTTGCGCTCGTTAATCGTATCATCTAGGCTTTACACACTACGATTTCGCATGCGATGCCGGAAGTACGTCACTTTCAATTTGACCCCACCGACATCACACCTGCGATGTCGTAGTGTGCAAAGCCCGCCTTACAGTGGTCTAATTGAATAATGACTATCTATAGAAGAGGAAATGTCCAGAAATGATGTGTAGGAGGTTATCACCACATAATAATAATCAAAGACCATAAAAACAGACAAGTGCCATTATGAGCATATTAGTACAGGATGACAAAATTATCTACATAAAATAGGAGGGCATTATGCTATATAAAGAGGTTAGAATGGAGAACATAGCTCCTGTATATAATGTCATCAGTGATTACTGTATTACCTGTACATTTACACTATACATTATACAGTCATATGAAAAAGTTTGGGCACCCCTATTAATGTTAACCTTTTTTCTTTATAACAATTTGGGTTTTTGCAACAGCTATTTCAGTTTCCTATATCTTTTAACTGATGGACTCAGTAATATTTCTGGATTGAAATGAGGTTTATTATATTAACAGAAAATGTGCAATCCGCATTTAAACAAAATTTGACCGGTGCAAAAGTATGGGCACCTCAACATAAAAGTGACATTAATATTTTGTAGATCCTCCTTTTGCAAAAATAACAGCCTCTAGTCGCTTCCTGTAGCTTTTAATGAGTTCCTAGATCCTGGATGAAGGTATATTTGACCATTCCTGTTTACAAAACAATTCTAGTTCAGTTAAGTTTAATGGTCGCCGAGCATGGACAGCACGCTTCAAATCATCCCACAGATTTTCAATGATATTCAGGTCTGGGGACTGGGATGGCCATTCCAGAACATTGTAATTGTTCCTCTGCATTAATGCCTGAGTAGATTTGGAGCGGTGTTTTGGATCATTGTCTTGCTGAAATATCCATCCCTGCGTAACTTCAACTTCATCACTGATTCTTGCACATTATTGTCAAGAATCTGCTGATACTGAGTTGAATCCATGCGACCCTCAACTTTAACAAGATTTCCAGTGCCGGCATTGGCCATATAGCCCCAAAGCATGATGGAACCTCCACCAAATTTTACTGTGGGCAGCAAGTGCTTTTCTTAGAATGCCGTGTTTTTTTGCCTCCATGCATAACGCCTTTTTGTATGACCAAACAACTCAATCTTAGTTTCATCAGTCCACAGGACCTTCTTCCAAAATGTAACTGGCTTGTCCAAATGTGCTTTTGCATACCTCAAGCGACTCTGTTTGTGGCGTGCTTGCAGAAACGGCTTCTTTCGCATCACTCTCCCATACAGCTTCTCCTTGTGCAACGTGCGCTGTATTGTTGACCGATGCACATTGACACCATCTGCAGCAAGATGATGCTGCAGGTCTTTGGAGGTGGTCTGTGGATTGTCCTTGACTGTTCTCACCATTCTTCTTCTCTGCCTTTCTGATATTTTTCTTGGCCTGCCACTTCTGGGATTAACAAGAACTGTACCTGTGTTCTTCCATTTCCTTACTATGTTCCTCACAGTGGAAACTGACAGTTTAAATCTCTGAGACAACTTTTTGTATCCTTCCCCTGAACAACTATGTTGAATAATCTTTGTTTTCAGATCATTTGAGAGTTGTTTTGAGGAGCCCATGATGCCACTCTTCATAGGAGATTCAAATAGGAGACCAACTTCCAAGTGGCCACCTTAAATACCTTTTCTCATGATTGGATACACCTGCCTATGAAGTTCAAAGCTCAATGAGGTTACAAAACCAATTTAGTGCTTTAGTAAGTCAGTAAAAAGTAGTTAGGAGGGTTCAAATCAAGAAATTGATAAGGGTGCCCATACTTTTGCACAGGTCAAGTTTTGTTTAAATGCGGATTGCACATTTTCTGTTAGTACAATAAACCTCATTTCAATCCACAAATATTACTGAGTCCATCAGTTATTAGATATATGAAACTGAAATAGCTGTTGCAAAAACCCAAATTGTTATAAAGAAAAAAGGTTAACATTAATAGGGGTGCCCAAACTTTTTCATATGACTGTATACTATCTACAGAGCTCCTGTGGAGAATGTCACCAGTGATCACTGATTTACCTATTGTGAGACTGTGACCGGGGTTGTCTATGACGGCCGGTACGTCTCGCCCCGGTTGTGCTCACTCCATGATAGAAAGCAACTCCACTCCAGGGTTAATGCTGTTTCCCTACAGGCTGAAGGAAGGGTTAAAAGGAAACAGGAACAAGGGCGGGTGTGCCGGGTGTGAGGGAATGAACACAACCCCCTGAGTTCTCTGCCGGAGAGGCACATGTGTACTGTTGTGGACTTTTGTTTTGGATATTAAACCGTGTGCTGTGACCCTTGGTGCCTGGATCCCGTGTCTTCTGCTGCGCAGCCGACCACGCTACCTCACATATGGTGGAGAATCGGCGGGCATGCCAGCCCGGTGAGGTGTTGCTTCCTTTTCTGGTGACCCGGTAGCACATGTCCTGGATTCAAGCGGCTATACTACAGCCCAAACCCAGCGACGCCATGGAGGAAATACTAAAGCAGCAGCAACAGATCAATGCACACCTGCTCCGGTCGTTGGATCATCAGCAGCACTCTTTGAAATTACAGGAACAAAGGCACCAAGAACAGATGGTTCTCCTGGCCAAGTCGATCCGTGCCGGACCGGCAGCAACAACCCCGGGACCGGGTGACGACGGCAGCGTCCGGAAAGCGGTGAGACAAGCGTTGCAAAAGATGACCCCGGGGGATGATGTGGAAGCGTTCCTGGCGGTGTTTGAGCAGGTGGCCGAGCGGGGAAAGCTGCCGACCCCCCAGTAGGCTGAGGTATTGTCGCCCTATCTGACGGGGGAGCCCCAAAAAGCGTACCTGGACCTCTGTACCGAGGACGCCTTAGAATATGCGACCCTGAAAGCCGAAATACTTGCTCGGATGGGGGTGAATACCTATGTACGGGCTCAGCGGGTAAATCAGTGGTTCTATGAGGAAGCCAAACCCGTACGCTCCCAAGCCTATGACTTGTTGCATCTCGTAAAGAAGTGGTTGCAGCCTGACACTCTGAGCCCGGCGCAAATGGTGGAAAGGGTAGTAGTTGATCGTTTTGTGCGCACTTTACCCGTCACCATTCAACGGTGGGTAGGACAGGGTGACCCAAGTACCCTGGACCAATTAGTGTGCCTGGTGGAGCGGCATGTGGCTACGCAGGACTTGATACGGGACACTGAGACTTTGCGTACCGCTCGTCGGTCCGGCCCCTCCAAGCCTAGGGCCAAGGACCCACCGCTGACACCGGGGCAGGAGTCCGCTACCGTCCCGTCTGAGGCCGCGCCCTCCGTCCCTGAGGTCCGGAAGGCTATATACCCTAAACGACAACGTTTCCTTCCCTCTTAGATGTTGGCGGTGCCAGCGGGTGGGACATATGGAAGCCCAGTGTCCACTCACCACGGAGCCCATGAATTGTGGGGTTACCCGGCGGGGTTCTATGTATGCTCAGGTGGTGTGTACCGCTGACCTGGTCTCCCCAGAGACTGAGCCCCACTTGTGCCAAATACAGGTGAATGGATGTCCGGTTACAGGCTTGTTGGATTCCGGAAGCTTAGTGACCCTTGTGCGATCAACCTTGAGGGCTAAAGTAAAGGCCACAGGACGTACCGTGGGGGTGGTTTGCATACATGGGGACCGCCGAGACTATCCCACGGGGATTGTCACCATCACAGCACCTTGCGGTCAGGTGCAACATGAGGTGGCACTTATTAACACTCTTCCCTATGACGTGATCCTAGGAAGGGATCTGCCCTATTTTTGGACTTTATGGAAGGGACCTCCTAAGTCCCCTCAGATATTGGTCAGTCCGGGACCTGAGCCCTACAATCCTGAATCCGGGACGCCTGCCGTGGGGGTCCCCATGATAGGGACAGAATGTGAACCCGATAGGTCGCCCCTAGAGGTATTGGCAGGAGAGGCTGAGACGGTCGAGCCCATCCCGGAGTTGGAGGCGTCCCCGGATACGTTTGGGACAGCCCAACTCCAGGACCCTTCATTAATACATGCCCGGAGTCGGGTGACAGTAGTTGACGGGGTGGCACAGCTGCCGGGTGCCCAGGTAAGGTACCCCCATTTCGCTCTTAAGCAGGATTTACTCTACCGGGTAGACGAAATACGGGTTGTGGGGGTAGAGCAGTTGGTGGTGCCCCAGCCGTATCGCCGGCGGGTCCTCGACTTGGCTCATAAACACCTGATGAGTGGCCACCTAGGGGTCAAGAAAACGCAGGAGCGAATATTACAAAGGTTCTATTGGCCCGGGGTCTTTCTGGAGGTAAAACGGTTCTGCGAAACCTGCCCGGAGTGTCAGCTTACCGCACCCCTGACCCACTTTCGCAGTCCGTTGGTACCGTTACCCATTATAGAAGTCCCTTTTGAACGGATAGGGATGGATCTGGTGGGGCCTCTCGTAAAGTCCGCTCGAGGGCACCAACACATCCTAGTGATCGTTGACTATGCCACCCGGTATCCAGAGGCGATACCTCTCAGACATACTGCGGCGAAGCTTATAGCTCGGGAGTTGTTTGCTGTGTTCTGCCGGGTGGGGTTGCCCAAGGAGATCCTTACGGATCAGGGGACCCCATTCATGTCTAAAGTAACCAAAGAGCTATGCCGGCTACTGCAGATCAAGCAGTTGCGTACGTCTGTGTATCATCCTCAGACGGATGGGTTAGTAGAACGATTCAATAAAACCCTGAAAACCATGCTCAAAAGGGTGATCTCCAAAGACGGGAAAGACTGGGATATGATGCTTCCCTATTTGATGTTTGCTATACGACAGGTGCCACAGGCATCCACGGGGTTTTCGCTTTTTGAATTGTTATACGGGCGACATCCCCGGGGATTGTTGGACCTGGAAAAGGAAACATGGGAGCAAGAGCCCACCCCCCATAAAAGTGTGATTGAACACATTTTAGGAATGCAGAACCGCATAAGCGCGGTCATGCCAATTGTGAAGGAGCATTTACAGGAGGCTCAGGCCGCGCAAAGCGGCCGCTACAATAGACACGCCACCGTGCGGACCTTTAAACCCGGGGATCGGGTGTTGGTATTAATCCCCACGGCGGAGAGTAAATTCCTGGCTCAGTGGCAAGGCCCCTACGAGATAAAGGAAAGAGTCGGGGTGGTCAACTATAAAGTATTGCAGCCCGGTAGGCGGAAACCCGAACAAATATACCATATCAACCTATTAAAACCTTGGCAGGAACGGGAAAGCCTGATGGTTGTTTTCTCCCCATCTCCCTCCTCTTCGGGTCGTTCACATCCGGCTCCAACGACCTCCGGAGAGGACGAACCGGAAGTAAGGATTGGAGAAGCCCTTACCAAGACACAGAGGCGAGAGGCCAGACGGCTGGTTCAGCAGAACCCCGATGTCTTCTCTGAGCTGCCTGGTAGGACCAGTCTGATACGACATGACATTGTCACCGAGCCTCACCTGAAGGTACGCCTGAAGTCATACCGGGTGCCGGAGGCTCGAAGACAAGCCATATCAGAGGAAGTGAAGACAATGCTACGCCTGGGGGTCATCGAAAAATCCCGGAGTGAATGGGCTAGTCCAATTGTCCTAATACCAAAACCCGATGGCTCCTTAAGGTTCTGCAATGACTTCAGGAGATTGAACGAAATATCCAAGTTCGATCTCTACCCCATGCCCCGGGTGGATGAGCTGATTGATAGGCTGGGACAGGCGCGATATTTCACCACGCTCGACCTGACCAAGGGGTACTGGCAGGTGCCACTGACGGAGTCCGCCAAGGAGAAAACCGCTTTTGTTACGCCGGAGGGTCTCTTCCACTATGTTGTCTTGCCTTTTGGGTTACATGGCGCTCCGGCCACGTTCCAGAGGTTGATGGACTTGGTGCTGGAACCCCACCAGGCGTATGCATCAGCGTACCTAGATGACATCATTATTTACAGCTCTGAGTGGCAGACCCACTTGGAACAGGTACAAGCGGTGGTGAACGCGCTCCGAACAGCCGGATTGACAGCCAATCCCAAGAAATGTGCGTTGGGGCTCACGGAAGCCCGCTACTTGGGCTACGTAATAGGCCAAGGAGTGATTAAGCCCCAAATTAACAAAGTTGAGGCGATCCAGAAGTGGCCTAGACCCCTGACCACGAAGCAGGTTAGAGCCTTCCTGGGTATCGTGGGGTATTACAGGAGGTTTGTAAAAGATTTTGCGGCACTATCAGCCCCCTTGATGGACCTTCTCAAAGGCAAGAAGTCCGTCATGGTGCGCTGGACTCCGCAGGCCGAGGACTCCTTCCGGGCCTTGAAGGGGGTCCTGTGCGGACAGCCCGTTCTTATCAACCCTGATTTCCGGAAGGAGTTCATAGTACAGACTGACGCCTCGGAGGTCGGCCTGGGTGCAGTGCTGTCTCAGGTAGTTCAGGGGGAGGAACACCCCGTCACCTTTTTAAGTAGGAAGCTCACCCCTCCCGAGCGGAATTATAGCGTAGTGGAGAAGGAGTGCCTGGCGATCAAGTGGGCCTTGGAGTCCCTACGCTATTACCTGCTGGGACGGCAGTTTCGCTTGGTGACGGATCACTCTCCGCTGGTCTGGATGAGGTCCGCCAAGGAACGGAATGCCCGGGTTACCCGGTGGTTCCTTTCTCTGCAGAACTTCCGGTTTACGGTTGAACACCGGGCCGGTAGGTTGCAGGGCAACGCCGATGCCTTGTCCCGCGGCCCGTGTTTGATGGCAGGAGTTCAACCCCACACGCTTGAACTGAGGGGGGGGTATGTGAGACTGTGACCGGGGTTGTCTATGACGGCCGGTACGTCTCGCCCCGGTTGTGCTCACTCCATGATAGAAAGCAACTCCACGCCAGGGTTAATGCTGTTTCCCTACAGGCTGAAGGAAGGGTTAAAAGGAAACAGGAACAAGGGCGGGTGTGCCGGGTGTGAGGGAGTGAACACAACTCCCTGAGTTCTCTGCCGGAGAGGCACATGTGTACTGTTGTGGACTTTTGTTTTGGATATTAAACCGTGTGCTGTGACCCTTGGTGCCTGGATCCCGTGTCTTCTGCTGCGCAGCCGACCACGCTACCTCACACTATACACTTACACTACAGATTATATACTATCTACAGAGCTCCTGTGTATAATGTCACTGGTGGTAAATTAATATTAAAGTTAGTACTGTGTTGTTTTTTTTGTTTGCTTTTTTTAAATGATCAGTATGTTAGTATCATTCAGTCACTATGGGGTGATAATATGTGTTCTGATCATGGTTTGGTAGTATTTGTCTCTTGTATGTGGTATTATTATATTGGTCTTGGTAAATTGGATTGTGTTGTGTATGGAGATAACTTGTTCTCTTTGATATCAATAAGGAAAAGATTCTTTATTTCTATTATAGATTAAATACATACATTTTTAAAGCTTCCCTATCCTGTGACATACTGTTACACAGTAGCAGAGATGCACTTTAAGATGTTCTCTAGTGAAAACAAGATATCCACAGGAAAAGTCATAACTCATTGATCTGTGGGTGAAGTGATGGTCAGACATCTGAAGTGTCAGTACATTTCTAAACAGGTATAGAAATGTCTCATCAGGGATAAAAGTTTCTTGTTCTTCCTATGGGTACAGATCCGAGTGGTTGGACCCCAACCGATCAATAAGTTATCACCTTTCATGTGTATAGGGGATAACTTATTTTCACTGAAGAACCTCTTTAACACAAATTATTTACTGGACCCAGTAGATGTGAAGGTGCCACCTGTATTTTATTATTGACGCCCAATGTAACGGGGATAGCACCTATAGATATTGGCATATAGCTTTAGTGTCGGCCCCTATTTTCAATTTTACCTGTGAGCCCTTACAGTTCCCCCACACACAGTATGATGTGACTCACAGAAGCATCAGACTTGCCTGTCACTTCCCTGCTTGCTGCTCCTTTATTTCCGAACTGGTCTTTGCTATCAGTCTAAGGGCGGCTTTGCACACTACGACATCGCAGGTGCGATGTCGGTGGGGTCAAATCGAAAGTGACGCACATCCGGCGTCACTTGCGATGTCGTAGTGTGTAAAACCTTTTTGATACGATGAACGAGCGAAAAAGCGTCGTTATCGTATCATCGGTGTATTCTCCGACATTTCCATAATGCCGGTGCAGAGACAGGTACGATGTTGTTCCTCGTTCCTGCGGCAGCACACATCGCTGTGTATGAAGCCGCAGGAGCGAGGAACATCTCCTACCTGCCTCCCGGCTGCAATGAGAAGGAAGGAGGTGGGCGGGATGTTTACATCCTGCTCATCTCCGCCCCTCCGCCGCTATTGGCCGCCTGCCGTGTGACGTCGCTATGACGCCGCACGAACGACCCCCTTAGGAAGGAGGCGGGTCACCGGCCAGAGCGACGGTCGCAGGACAAGTGAGTGCATGTGAAGCTGGCGTAGCGATAATGTTTGCTACGGCAGCTATCACAAGATATCGTACCTGCGACGGGGGCGGGGACTATTGCGCTCGGCATCGCAGCATCGGCTTGCGATGTCGTAATGTGCAAAGCCCGCCTAACTAGTGCCTAAAACCTTACCAAGGCCTTAAGGTTATGTGATGTTCTTAAGCTACATGACCTAACGGTCTCTGAAGGTACTTCAGGCTCTACCTATAGAGAATGGTGAAGTAAGGATCTCTATGCTCCTTGCTCCTCCATTATATTCAACTGTATATGTGTTTAGAAGACACAGATGCAGTTAAAATTGAGACACACCACTGATCTACTGTGACAGCTCACCAAATTTGGGACTGTCCTACTGGATCTGGGACAATGAGAAGATATGTTAAAGGCTTGTGAGTTGCACTGAAAAAGCTGTATTAAAGATCCATTCAAAACAGCAAGTTATATAGAATAGAAAACCATACAAAATAAGACTCCGCAAAGAAAAGGATATGTCGGAGCACATAAATGCATTGCTGGAATAGATTGCACAACCGAGATCAGTGGGTGAGGATGTAAAAGACAGCCATGCTGTTGCCATATTGCTAGGCAGTTTACCTGACACATACAAGTGCATCTCAATAAATTATAATATCATCAAAAAGTTATTTTCTTTCAATAATTCAATAATACAATACGTGGGCGGCACGGGGGCTCAGTAGTTAGCATTGCAGTGCTGGGGTCCTGGGTTTGAATCCCACAAAGGACAACATCTGCAAGGAGTTTGTATGTTCTCCCCATGTTTGCATGCGTTACCTTTAGGTATTCCAGCTTCCTCCCACATTCGAAAGACATGCAGACAGGGAATTTAGATTGTGAGCCCCAATGGGGACAGTGTTCCTGATTTATGGAAAGCGCTGTGGAATATGTTAGTGTCGCGGGCGGAGGAGGGGACGCCGCGCTCTCCCTACTGCTCGGGTCCGGCTGCCGCGGCTGCTGCGGCCTGCTGCTGCTCGGTGGCTCGAGCGATGAGCCGGATCCCAGGGACTCTAGTGGCGCTCCTCGCCCGTGAGTGAAAAGGGGATTTGGGTGTGGGGATTGTTTATTGTCCGTGACGCCACCCACGGTTGTGGTGATTGAATGTGCACCACCGCTGCTCTGGCTGGGGATCCCGGGAGTGATGGTGTGGAGCAGCCAGTTGTTGTGTTGCCCCTCCGTGGGTAGGGGTTGGTGATCCCGGGACCCGGTGATGGGGTTGGATGGTGGGCAGGCGGGTAGGGGGGCCTGTGGAGGTGCAGGGGCGCAGGGGCAGCGCTGTGCCGCACGGCACGGAGGTACTCACTCAGCCAGTAAACACGACACAGTTCTCGGTAAACAAACGGCTGGTTGGACGGGTCCCTCAGATGGTTGCACTGCTGGTATCCCCTGCAGGTGACGGTGACGGTCTCTTTCCTGCACCTATGTGTTGTTGTTTGGTTGCGATGGGTTCCCACCGGTAACCCACTCCCCGACTTGGATATGAGCTGGGGGAGCTCCACTCTTGCCCGCAGGCGCTGGCCCTGGGAAACTGGTGCCTTGGCGGTGGCGGTGTCTCCCCTCTACGGTTGGACTGTTGCCTTCAATCGGGACTTAGTTGTTGGGAGACAGTCGTCCCCTTCACTGACGGATTTGGCAAATTATGGCGACTCCTAGCCTTGCCGGAATCCGAAAGGCCCCTGCCCTGGTGCTGACTAATCTTCGTATACCGCTCCGGTACCGCCGGGTCACCACCCGTCCACGGTCCTTTCGGCAACCTCCAATCAGTCTCGCCTGCAGACGGTCACCGCCGTCTGCTAACCTTGCTGTCTCAGTCCGGGGCACACACCCGGACTAACTTCAGGCTTCTTGCTTTCTTGCTGTCACTTTCTCTGTCACTTTCCACTCTCAAGCTAATCTTAGCTCCACACTCTAGCTCGTCCCTGAGCTAACTGCCTGGCTTTCCCGCCTCCAGAGCTGTGAACTCCTCGGTGGGTGGAGCCAACCGCCTGGCCCACCCCCTGGTGTGGACACCAGCTCCTGGAGGAAGGCAACAAGGATTTTAGTTTGACTTCGGTGTGCCTGCAGGGAATGTGGGGTGCGTGTGGTGTAGTGACCTGTGACCCCTGGCTTGCCCAGGGCGTCACATTAGCACTATATAAAAATAAAGATTTTTTTAATACAAAAAGGGAAACACATATTGTATATTATATAGCATCAGTACAAACAGAGGGATCTATTTCAATTGTTTATTTCTGTTAATGTTGATGATTATGGCTTACAGCCAATGAAAACCCAAAATTCATTATCTCAGAAAATTTGAATAATTACCACAAAACACCTGCAAAGGCTTCCTAAGTGTTTAAAATGGTCCCTTAGTCTGGTTCAGTAGGCTACACAATCATGGGGAAGACTGCTGACCTGATGTTCAGAAGGCAGTCATTAACACACTCCGCAAGGAGGGTAAGCCACAAAAGGTCATTGCTAAAGAAGCTGGCTGTTCACAGAGCGCTGTATCTAAGTATATTAATGGAACGTTGAGTGGAAGGAAAAAGTGTTGTAGGAAAAAGGGGCACAAGCAACCGGGATATTAACTTGTGCAGAACTCTGCAGAAAGTGACAGTAAAATCACTCTTGAAATTACAGAATCAAGTAACACAAGAAGGAATCTAAAGCATGTTTTAGATGCAGAAGCAAGAACATAAGACTTTCCATGGAAGGTAATGTAGGATAAGGCAGGGTAACACATATCTGATGATACCTATTCTGTTATCATCCGATGCTTCATTGAGCCAAAATTCTCACTTCAGTTACATGTAAATTAGGCACGCAAGTGCACAGTTGGGCATACCAGTACACTTGCAGTCCTTGGTTGCTCTTCACCTCTCTCTGAAAGAGCAACCTATTGCCTTTTGATTGACAGTGGAGACAAAGGCTTTTCTGTATGAGGACACAACTGTTCTCTCGTGATGGGCGAATAGTTACTATTCGTGTTTGGATTATTTGCAACGAATCCCAAAGTCCTATTCTGGTATTTGTCAAGAATAATGAACCTAATGCAAGACAATAGGGAACCTGAGCAATTGTCTTGTTGTGACAAATACTGCAATAGTATTCGGTATTCGATAAGTATTATCCGAACAGGAATAGTTACTATTCGCCTATCACTAAGTGTTCTCCACTGAACCTTCTGAAAAAATGCAAATGTTAGTGAGTATGAGAAGATATCAAAATGGCAGGTTGTAAGTCGGGACTTTGTTATGGATTTCCCACTGACACCCCAACACTGATCTTCTTCATCTAAATAGTTAATAAATATTGTGTAGCCTTCACATTCTTATTTTGTTGCATATAGGTACATAGGTAAGGCAGTCAGATCCATAAACACTCAGCAGACTGACTGCAAATCTCATAATAAGATCATAATGATCAGCCATGTTCTGTCCTGCGGTAATAATGCCTTGTGTAATCTGGTTAATGTTTCTCTGGCTTTCCTCATTTAACTAGCTGTCTGTTCATGTTCTTACACCATATACACCACAGATAAGTTATAAAAGCAGACAATATACAGGCAACATTATAGAAAATAAAGCAGACATACACAGTCTTGGAAAAGTCTGGAAATATTAAGAAATATTTTCATTTTTGAAAAGCAACAGTTTTCTCTGCACTTCTGGTGATGCTCAGTAGAGTGGAAATCTGGCAATTTTGGTGACCCAGAAAATATCTTTACATAGCGTAGAAGATAACAGCATGCTGAAATGTTTTCTATCCAGATCAAGTTAAATGTGACCCTGCAACACTTTATATTGTGGCCTACAAATGTCCAAGGGATGTCCAGTTTAAAGGGATTGTTCAGTACTAGGACAAGCCCTTGTGTTCCCGCGATGCCGTCATTCGCGTTCCTGAGGCTCTCGTGACGTTGCAAGGTCACACAAGCCCCACATCCAATCAGCACTGGTTTCTGTCTGTCCGCCTTTCGACCAAACAAGCAATCAACTGGAAGTGAGTGACACAGGGGACACAATGTGAGAAAGCAGTTTGAAGAGGGAACCCAGTAGAAAAAGGAGAGGGTAGTGTGGAGGGCATGTACCCTAAGAAGGACAGTTTATAAGTCAAATTGTGTGCAGGGATTACAACAAGGGGCAGTTATTTATTTAGGGACACAGCATGGGGCAGATAGTTTTATTCAGGAGCGTTGTAATCACACTGTTTTTTTTTTTTAAAGGGCAACGTGTTGGAATGTGCTTCAGAAAACAAGAAAATGGAAGTCTACAGAGCTGAGCTGTGGGTGTGAAAAGTCATCATAGCTTCTAGACCAGATGAAGAAAGTAAGAAAGAGAATGATTCCAATAAGAGACATCATCTATAAGGTACCTGGATGTAAATGTTTATTTGTAATACTGATTATGTCTGATCAGCACTGTGTTTCCTGTATGGTCCATTGTCTGATGACTAATAGCAAAAACTCCCAGCACCTCTTTACCATTTTTAAGGGCATAGTGGGAGCTGTACGTTCACGTGATACAAATGTATATGGGGTTGACCTGACATTACAATTGATGTACCATGTACTGATGGTGGCTCTGGTTGTGAATTCATGTACGAATAATGGTCCTGATGTTATGTTCATGTAGTGATGGTGGCCCTGGTGATGTATTCATGTACTGATTCTGATCCTGGTGATGTATTCATGTACTGATGGTGTCCTGGTGTTATGTTCATGTACTGATGGTAGTCTTGTGATGTATTCATGATCTGATGGTGGTGATGGGGATATATTAGTGTACTAATGGTGTGGGTGATGTATTCATGCACTGATATCTACATGTGTGCATATCTGCATATATGTATGTGTAATTGGAATTCTATGTAGTTTTGTAAGATGTTTGTACAGTACAGACCAAAAGTTTGGACACACCTTCTCTTTCAAAGAGTTTTCTTTATTTTCAGGACTCTGAAAATTGTAGATTCCCATTGAAGGCATCAAAACTATGAATTAAAACATGTGGAATGAAATACTTAAAAAAGTGTGAAACAACTGAAAATATGTCTTATATTCTAGGTTCTTCAAAGAAGCTACCTTTTGCTTTCATTACTACTTTGCACACTCTTGGCATTCTCTTGATGAGCTTCAAGAGGTAGTCACCGGAAATGGTTTTCCAACAGTCTTGAAGGAGTTCCCAGAGATGCTTAGCACTTGTTGGCCCTTTTGCCTTCACTCTGCGGTCCAGCTCACCCCAAACCATGTCGATTGGGTTCAGGTCTGGTGACTGTGGAGACCAGGTGATCTGGCGTAGCACCCCATCACTCTCCTTCTTAGTCAAATAGCCCTTACACAGCCTGGAGGTGTGTTTGGGGTCATTGTCCTGTTGAAAAATAAATGATGGTCCAACTAAACGCAAACTGAATGGAATAGCATGCCTCTGCAAGATGCTGTGGTAGGCATGCTGGTTCTCTATGCCTTCAATTTTGAATAAATCCCCAACAGTGTCACCAGCAAAGCACCCCCACACCATCACACCTCCTCCTCCATGCTTCACAGTGGGAACCAGCCATGTAGAGTCCATCCGTTCACCTTTTCTACAAAGACACGGTGTTTGGATCCAAAGATCTCAAATTTGGACTCATCAGACCAAAGCACAGATTTCCACTGGTCTAATGTCCATTCCTTGTGTTCTTTAACCCAACCAGTCTCTTCTGCTTGTTGCCTGTCCTTAGCAGTGGTTTCCTAGCAGCTATTTTACCATGAAGGCGGCTGCACAAAGTCTCTTAACAGTTGTTCTAGAGATGAGAAGGTGTGTCCAAACTTTTGGTCTGTACTGTATGTAGGTGTATAAAAAACCTTTGTATGATTGGGGCACTTTTAAGAAATCTATAAGCGCTCTGTGGTACAGATTTCCATTTGTCTTTTCAAGTTTAGGAACGGACAATTGAAATTATTTCCTTTGTGAACCTTAATGTAACTGTGTCACCACCATAGGGATGCTGAGCCCGCTCCATAGGGGGCATATGTCGGATGTGATACATAGCCGACATCTGCCTGTAACAGCAGTGATCAGAGCTCACCTTGATTGCTGCTGTTTTAAGTATTTGAGTGCCTTTGTCAATCACTGGCAATGGCATTTAGATAGCACGATGGCCAATTCATGCACTCACCAGCTCCCATCAGCTGCCTTGTGATGCAGATGGGGGGTTCTGATGGGTTGTGCCATGTAGTCAACTCTTTTCCAGTACGCCAGCTAATCAGGCTTCAAATGCCATTTACTCATAGATCCCAACCACCCCAGATTCAGATACTGTATGAGGGCTCAGTCCCACTGTCCCAGCAGTGAGGGTTTTTGTCCGGGCTTCCTTTCTCTCCTCACCTGCTCCATAACTCCTTTTCCTTCACACACAAATTAAATAAACAATTCTCTCATCTTGCATCTCCAAGACTCAAACTGGTGAACTCCTTATCCATAGTAAGCAGCTCTACCAATGAGCCACTGCTCACAAAGAGAGATAGGAGTATTTGATAAATCTGTAGTGCAGGCAGGGAACCCAGAAGTAGATTATACAGGTACATAGAGATACATCTGTACACAGCAGATTATTTCTATGTGCCTATATTCTAGAGGTAAAGAAATAATCAGATTGTTTTATTTCTATAAAATTACAAAAAATAAAATGAAAAAAAAACAACAAATTGCAAAAATATATATATATTTTCTTTTTTTGTAAGTGTTCCTAGGAGTTGAAATGACAATCTCTACAGTTGCAGGCAGGAGCTAAAGCTTTTAGACACAGGCTCTGATGATGACACTGGGAGCATTGTGTATACTTGAAGCTGCAGTGCAGCTTTTGAATGCATAGGCAGATTATACTAGTACACAGAGATACATTGCATACACTGTGTGCAGACATATTAGGCAAATTAGCATTTTTATCACATGATAACTTTTATACCTGTTGTCCTACTCCAAGCTGTATAGACTTGAGAGCCAACTACCAATTAAGTAAATAAGGTGATGTGCATCTCTATAAAGAGGAGGTGTGTGGTGTAATGAGATCAACACCCTATATAAGGGGTGCATACTTATTAGGCAACTTTCTTTCCTTTGGCAAAATGGGTCAGAAGAGAGATTTGACAGGCTCTGAAAAGTCCAAAATTGTGAGAGGTCTTGCAGAGGGATGCAGCAGTCTTGAAATTGTCAAACTTTTGAAGCGTAATCACCGAACAATCAAGCAATTCATGGCAAATAGCCAACAGGGTTGCAAGAACCGTGTTGGGCAAAAAAGGCGCAAAATAACTGCCCATGAATTGAGGAAAATCAAGCGTGAAGCTGCCAAGATGCCGTTTGCCACCAGTTTGGCCATATTTCTGAGCTGCAATGTTACTGGAGTATCAAAAAGCACAAGGTCTGCCATACTCAGGGACATGGCCAAGGTAAGGAAGGCTGAAAAACGACCACCTTTGAACAAGAAACCTAAGATAAAACGTCATGACTGGGCCAAGAACTATCTTAAGAATGATTTTTCAAAGGTTTTATGGACTGATGAAATGAGAGTGACTCTTGATGGGCCAGATGGATGGGCCAGAGGCTGATCAGTAAAGGGCAGAGAGCTCAACTTTGACTCAGACACCAGCAAGGTGGAGGTGGGGTACTGGTATGGGCTGGTATCATTAAAGATTAACTTGTGGGACCTTTTCGGGTTGAGGATGGAGTGAAGCTCAACTCCCAGACCTACTGCCAGTTTCTGGAAGACATCTTCTTCAAGCAGTAGTACAGGAAGAAGTTGGTATCGTTCAAGAAAACCATGATTTTCATGCAGGACAATATTCCATAACATGCATCCTACTCCACAGCGTGGCTGGCCAGTAAAGGTCTAAAGGATGAAACAATAATGACATAGCCCCCTTGTTCACCTAATCTGAACCCCATAGAGAACCTGTGGTCCCTCATAAAATGTAAGATCAACAGGGAGGGAAAACAGTACACCTCTCGGAACAGTGTCTGGGAGGCTGTGGTGGCTGCTCCACGGAATGTTGATCGTAAACAGATCAAGCAACTGACAGAATCTATGGATGGTAGGCTGTTGAGTGTCATCACAAAGAAAGGTGGCTATATTGGTCACTAATTTTTTGGGGTTTTGTTTTTGCATGTCAGAAATGTTTATTTCTAAATTTTGTGCAGTTATTGGTTATTGGTTTACCTCGTGAAAATAAACAAGTGAGATGGGAATATATTTGATTTTTATTAAGTTGCCTAATAAGTCTGCACAGTAATAGTTACAAACAGATATCCTCCTAAGAGAGCCAAATCTAAAAAAAAAACACTCCAACTTCCAAAAATATTAAACTTTGATATTTATGAGTCTTTTGGGTTGATTTAGAACATAGTTGTTGATCAATAATAAAAAAAATCCGCTAAAATACATTGCCTAATAAGTCTGCACCTAGTGTATAGCAGGGTATTTCTATGCCTTTGTATTCTAGAGGGAGAATAAAAGATATTTTTATCTTCCTATACAAATACTAAAAATATAGTAAAAGAAAAAGACAAAATAATAAATAATAAACTGTAGAAATCAGCAAGTAACATACTTGATGTCCCTTTAATTGTAACGACCCGCACAACACAGCGATCAGATTATTTATGGCGATTGGAAAATGGAGTAAAAACATGGCATAATTGATTATTTTTATCTATAAAACCCATAAAAAAATCTAATAAAAATATAACGCTAAGGCTATGTTCACACATAGAGAAAAACAAAAGACCTCATAACCAATGCAATGCTGTAAAACCATCAGAGACAACCTCAAGTGAGGGGCTTTGTGGAAAACACCTACTCCTTAGAATACATGAAATAACAGGAGAAACGGAGTATAATTGGTGCAAAGATATAACAAAGTTTATTAGGGTGCATGATAAAAAGATACACATACAATCGGGGCCATGATTAAAAGGAATTAAAACCACATGGAAGGGAAAAGTTCTATGGGGCTCAAGGTGCCTTATGCAGACTCTGATTATAGAATCATGAAAACCATGGCGTGACTCATGAGGATATAATAATATTCAATACAAAACAGTCATGATTCGTTAAAGTACATCAGAATTAGATGTTATTATGAATAGTAGCCCAACGTTGGTAACCATTTAAAGTGCATGTGCTGAATCACAAATAGCAGTAGATATCATGAAAATAGTAAGAGGGCAATTGTCCTGGTAGAAAAAGCATAGTTAAGGACACAAAGAACACCCAGAGGGATAGTACCACCCAACCTGCCCTAAAGCCATCCTTCAACGTACGTTTCGCTTGATAACAATTCACAGTGGCTCACACATAGTGTAATTGCTGTTTTTTTCTACTGCTAATTTTTGAACGTTTTCTGCAGCACACACGACAGAATAACAATCTTCTTGCATGTTTACTGCGTTTCTTTTATTCTTTTCCCCCTTATTTCATGCGTTTTTGGTTCAGATGTGAATCTGCATTTTTAATGCTCTTTTAATAAGAAAACAGAACAGCTTTGATTCTAGCTTAAAAATGTTTTGCTTTTTTGTTTTTCTTTACCAGAATTTTTACCGCCATGGGTTCACTTTTTATATTGCAGCAGCAAGGACTGTAAGGCTATAAAATCTCTAATAAACGATTCATTCTCAAGCAGCTCTCCCTTTACTATTTCTGGGGTAGAGTGAACCCAGCAGCACGTCACTGGGTGTTATAGTCTATAGATCCAATGTCGCGATGTGGCCGGCGTATAACAGTAATGCCAGTAGCCAACATGGCTAAAGGATTTCCGTGATTAGGGGGGTTAATCCCCCGCATGTTTAGTGGCTGGAAAACAGCTGCAAAACATGCGGGGTGGGGCCTCAAGCATGGCACCAGAGCCAAAGGATGCTCTATCGAGTACCAAGCACCCCAATGTTTGATTGACTACCGACCAATGCCAAGTACGCTCGCTCATCACGTATTGTTACTCTTTTGCTCGTCAGTGTATGTAAGCTAAATCCAATACCATTAGACATACAGGCTTTTAAACTGTGCGCAGATAACAATCTGGCTGGTCTCTCTCCTCTTGAGACCACAGGTTTTCATAAAGAATTTAAATTTAAACTTTCTTTACATTTTACACGGGATCACAACTTTTTTGGGATTGGGATTGTAGATCATATTAACTATTTATACTGTATTATTGTACAGTGCATGTTTTATATACTTAGGATTATCTTGGACACAACCAGGGGTCATTATATTGTGACAACACGCTCCGGGATCGCCTTTGCTGGGTTCAAAGGGCACGTATTCACCTCAGGCAGACAGCCGAATTCAAGGTGTAACTGACGCTTGGTCAGGTTTATTGCAGTGAAGCATAAACAAAAAGAAAAAAAACACCAACAAAATAAATCCTTGCCTGTCCGGCACTAACTATACACGGTGTTATCCTAACTACCAACTGGAGGGCTTCTCCCTTCCAGCTAAACCATACAAACATCAGGCACTGCTCCTCACAAGTGTCTCCTACACAGACAGGCTTACTGTGTTGCCCAGATGGAGACCCTCCCCCAACTTCCCAGATTCCTTTTACCTCCGTCCTTCACCTCCCATTAATCCATTAGTAGCCAGGTGATCCTGGCCAGGCTAAGTCACATAGGACCGATACCGGGGTGAGATATACCTGCCCTCATCCACTAATCCCACATGAGTCTCACATATCCCCCCCCTCTGCTCAGACCACAGCAGCTGAGCAACAGCACCCACAAAACAGTGCACACGAGACAGGGCATCAGCATTCCCCATCCGCACCCCCGGGCGGTGCTCCACTGTAAAACGGTAGGCCTGAAGTGCAAGGAACCACCGGGTCACTCGGCCATTCCGTTCCCTATTCAAGTGCATCCACTTGAGAGGGGCATGGTCAGTGATCAGCCGGAACTTCCTTCCAATCAAGTAATATTTAAGGGACTCTAGAGCCCACTTAATGGCTAAGCATTCTTTTTTCACTATGGCATAGTTGCGTTCATGCTTATTAAGTTTCCGACTAAGATAAAGGACCGGATGTTCCTCTCCGTCCTTCAGTTGTGACAATACAGCCCCTATACCGGCATCAGAAGCGTCCGTTTGGACCACGAACTCGCTGCGGAAGTCAGGAGTCATTAGCACAGGTTGAGAGCAAAGAGCTAGTTTTAAGTTATGGAAGGCTTCTTCGGCTGCCGTGGTCCATTTGATCATGACAGAGTCTTTCCCTTTGGTAAGGTCCGTCAGGGGAACAGCGGTAGCCGCAAAATTGGGAATGAACCGTCGGTAGTAGCCGGCTATTCCCAAAAACGCTCTCACCTGCTTCTTGTTGACTGGTTGCGGCCATTTCTGAATGGCTTGTATCTTGTCAATCTGGGGTTTAACAATTCCCCTCCCAATTACGTATCCCAAATACCGGGCTTCTTCCAGCCCGATATGACATTTCTTGGGGTTTGCTGTTAGACCCGCCTCCCGCAGGTCCTCAATCACAGCCTCTAGTTTCTGGAGGTGCGTCTCCAAGTCCAGGCTGTAAATGACTATGTCATCCAAATACGCAGAAGCATACTGCCTATGGGGCCTCAGGACTCGGTCCATCAACCTTTGAAAGGTTGCCGGTGCCCCGTGTAGTCCAAACGGCATATACACATACTGGTATAAACCTTCCGGTGTAGAAAACGCGGTTTTCTCTTTAGCGGCCTCTGTTAGCGGGATCTGCCAATAGCCCTTCGTTAAGTCTAGGGTCGTGATATACCGGGCTTTTCCAAGCCGATCTATTAATTCATCGACCCGTGGCATAGGGTATGCATCAAATTTGGAGACCGCATTTAATCTCCTGAAGTCATTGCAGAATCTAATAGAGCCGTCTGGTTTCGGTATTAACACAATCGGACTCGACCAGGCGCTATGCGATTCCTCGATTACACCTAACTCTAACATGGTCTTCACTTCTCGGGAGACAGCTTCCCGCCGAGCTTCCGGTATTCGGTAGGGCTTTACCTGAACTGTTACCCCAGGCTCTGTTATAATGTCATGTTTAATGAGAGTGGTCTGCCCGGGCTTTTCCGAGAAAAACTCGTGATTGTTGATTACAAACTGCTTGACGTCGGTCTTTTGCCGCTCCGACAGAGTCTCCGCCGTCCCGACATCCGGTATGGTCTGCTTGCAGACCGGAAGGGCCAGACCTGCTGACAGAGCTGGACGGTCCTTCCAGGGTTTTATCAGATTCACGTGATAAATCTGTTCAGGCTTCCTTTTACCAGCCTGGTACACTTTGTAGTTTACCTCACCCACCCGTTCCTTAATTTCAAAGGGGCCTTGCCACTTTGCCAGAAATTTGCTTTCTGCCGTGGGGACCAGGATCAACACCCTATCTCCGGGTGCAAAAGTACGGATCTTGGCCCCCCTATCATAAATCCTTTTCTGTGCTCCTTGAGCTTGTATCATATGCTCTTTAACGATGGGCATCACCGCCGCAATACGGTCCTGCATTTGGGTTACATGGTCTATTACACTTTTGAACGGGGTGACCTGTCCCTCCCAGGTTTCTTTAGCGACATCTAACAGTCCACGGGGACGTCGGGCGTACAGGAGCTCGAAAGGAGAGAACCCGGTGGAACACTGGGGCACCTCCCGGATGGCAAAAAGCAAATACGGGAGTAAGTAGTCCCAGTTCTTCCCGTCCTTGTCTATCGCCTTACGGAGCATCTGTTTCAAAGTTTTGTTAAACCGTTCGACCAGTCCGTCCGTTTGAGGGTGATACACGGAGGTGCGTAACTGTGCTATTTTTAACAGCCTGCAGAGTTCTTTCATTACTTTAGACATAAAGGGGGTTCCTTGGTCTGTGAGTATTTGTTTTGGGACACCAACCCGACTAAACACATGGACCAGCTCCTTGGCAATGGTCTTGGTGGCCGTGTTACGCAAAGGGATGGCCTCGGGGTAACGAGTGGCATAATCCAAGATGACAAGGATGTGCTGGTGTCCTCGTGCAGACTTGGGGAGGGGTCCAACTAAATCCATCCCAATTCTCTCAAATGGGATCTCGATGATAGGCAGAGGTACTAAGGGGCTACAGAAACGGGGCCTAGGCGCAGAGATTTGGCAGTCAGGACAAGACTCGCAATAGGTGCGAATATCATGATGCATGTCGGGCCAAACAAAACAGTGTAATATCCTTTCGGTAGTTTTCTGGACCCCCAGGTGTCCCCCCATCATGTGTCCGTGTGCCAGGTCCAGCACTCTCCGCCTGTAGGCTCTCGGCACAACCAATCGTTGTACTGTGTCATCCCCCTTCTTCTCTATCTGATAGAGAAAGTCATTCTCCAGTGCCATGTAGGGGTAAGAGAGCCTAGTACCTGCATCCACCTGCACTTCGTTTATCATTTTAACATTTTTTATAGCCTGAGAAAGGGTAGGATCTCTCATTTGCTCACTTTGGAAGTCATCTTTCTGGACTTCCAAATTCAGCCAAGAGTAAGGGGGACAGCCACCCGTGTCCGCCTCTGCCCCGGGTTCATCGGAATCACCCGCCAGAACTGAAAAGGGGAACTGGGGGTTGTTTTCAGTGGATTCCTCCTCTGAACCCTCTTGTGGGGCATCCTCTAGTGGCTCCGGGCCCACACAAGGTGTGGGAGAAGGATCATCCGTGCGGCTACCCTGGGGTACTAACTGGTTCTCCCACAACTGCCAGAAGTGGGGAAAATCCCTGCCCAAAATGATATCATGCAATAGTGCTGGTACTAGTCCCACCTTATGATGCACAGACCCATAGGGCGTAGTAATGCAGGAGACCGTTGTGAGGTACGAGCAGGTGTCTCCATGCACACATGTCACAGAAAATTTATCTGACGGTCCCATCGGGACTGCCACCAGACTGGCCTTTACCAGAGTCACCACACTTCCCGAGTCTAATAGTGCAACAACAGTATTGCCATCAATGGACACTTCACACAGGTGTTTTTTCATATCGCCTTGACATGCAGCAACACACACTACCCGTGCAACCATAGCCCTGCGTTTTTCAAAGTCCGTGACATCACACTGCATCGGTTCTGCAGTTACTGGACAGTTTGCAGCAATGTGGCCCGCCTCCTGGCAGCGGAAACACCTCACGGGCTCCTTGCTAAGACCATAGTTTGGCACCTTAGCCCTCACAGGGCCAGCAGTCCTGTTTTCCTCCTCCACTGCCTTAGGATATTTTCCTCCTCCCCATGACCCTGGAACAGTCTTACCAGATCCTCGTCGAGAAGGGGAAGAGCGAGGATGTGTAGCATCGTCCATAAGTCCTTCTGCCAAGGAATAACGCTCCACTAGATCCACTAGCTGATCCGCTGTCGTGGGGTTTCCATGGCTTACCCACCTCTTCAGAGATGGCGGTAGAGCTCTTAGGTATTTATCAAGAACGATTCTTTGTACCATCTCTGGCGCCGTCAGAACCTCGGGCTGTAGCCATTTCTTGGTCAAGTGAATGAGGTCAAACATCTGTGACCGCGGTGGTTTATCGGGCTGATAAGTCCATTGATGAACTTTCTGTGCTCGCACGGCCGTCGTCACTCCCAGCCGGGCAAGGATCTCGGCTTTTAGTTTATCAAAGTCATGCGCTGCTTCAGGCTCAAGATCAAAGTAGGCTTTTTGTGCCTCACCTGCCAGAAACGGTGCAAGCAAGTCGGCCCATCGCTCCTTTGGCCACTTTTCCCGCTCCGCCGTCCGTTCAAACGTGGTCAGGTAAGCTTCCACATCGTCCTCTGTGGTTAATTTCTGCCAGCACCGACTCACATGAATCACCCTCTGGTCAGCCTCCGCATTACTCTCCGGTACGGTCGCCAGACGCTGCGCCACCTGCTGCAAAAGTTGGCGGTCTTTAACCGTCGATTCCACCAGTTCCTTCAACTGTGCCGACATCAAGCGATTAGCCTCCCGCTGCACAGCTGCGGATTGTACCAGCGCTTTCACCACGTCATCCAATATGATGCGCTGTAACGTGCTGCTGTGTATGTAAGCTAAATCCAATACCATTAGACATACAGGCTTTTAAACTGTGCGCAGATAACAATCTGGCTGGTCTCTCTCCTCTTGAGACCACAGGTTTTCATAAAGAATTTAAATTTAAACTTTCTTTACATTTTACACGGGATCACAACTTTTTTGGGATTGGGATTGTAGATCATATTAACTATTTATACTGTATAATTGTACAGTGCATGTTTTATATACTTAGGATTATCTTGGACACAACCAGGGGTCATTATATTGTGACAACACGCTCCGGGATCGCCTTTGCTGGGTTCAAAGGGCACGTATTCACCTCAGGCAGACAGCCGAATTCAAGGTGTAACTGACGCTTGGTCAGGTTTATTGCAGTGAAGCATAAACAAAAAGAAAAAAAACACCAACAAAATAAATCCTTGCCTGTCCGGCACTAACTATACACGGTGTTATCCTAACTACCAACTGGAGGGCTTCTCCCTTCCAGCTAAACCATACAAACATCAGGCACTGCTCCTCACAAGTGTCTCCTACACAGACAGGCTTACTGTGTTCCCAGATGGAGACCCTCCCCCAACTTCCCAGATTCCTTTTACCTCCGTCCTTCACCTCCCATTAATCCATTAGTAGCCAGGTGATCCTGGCCAGGCTAAGTCACATAGGACCGATACCGGGGTGAGATATACCTGCCCTCATCCACTAATCCCACATGAGTCTCACAATATCCAGTGAAATATTGAGGATCCCTAAGAGCAAGTCAGGAAATAACTGTCTAGTCATCCTGAGATAGTACAACGCTATAATATGAGTATCTTTTTGGCTAGGAGGTAATGTACTTGAGCCCAGCCCAAATAAGTGATAAATATTTGAACAGTGAAAGACAAGCTTTGTGCCATTGAATACACTTTATGTACATAACCTTACTGTTATGACTGTACTTGCCTACTAATATCTCCACCCAAAATCCAGAATTTAGCATCACTTCCCCAGCAGCCAATATTTACCCATGAGAGTGCTATTCAGTATACAAAATAAAAAGAGTCTAATCTTATCTTTATCACGATGACTATGGGATAACGGGGAAACGGGTATATGCTATTCTTAACCTCAGGGATACTCCTGATGGTGGAGAGGACTGAGTCTCCTTCCTGGCCCTGCTCCAGACCAGTCCTGATCTGATTCCCCTTCCCTATTCCCCATGGGAGGGACGGGACAGGAGGGTGATAAAACCCACAGAAAAAAAAAACAGACAAGGAAAAGCCAAAAATCTGTCACATAGCACGCACACACATTGGTAAAGACAATAAGAGGTTCAGGAGGAAAAACAAGAGCAAGAAGTAAGCTACAAAATAACAGTGGTAAAGTAAACTCCACAACCACACCAAGCAATAAGCATAACTTTCACCAGTAAGTCTGGGACATCACACCTCACAGACCAACATAGAATAAACTATAGCTGGTATGGGTGGAAGGTTTCAACCAGCATAAATAGGAGGGGAGCAGATGTGATAGGTCTCCCCACAACATGTGACCAAAGGAACAAGCAGTACAGCAGAGATTAACTGCTGCCAGCCTGCTTATGGATCAGCACACAGCAGGTCGACACCCGAGTCTGCCTGTGTTAATCCCAGACACCAGAGAAACAATCAGGCAGAGTGTCAGAATATGCAATCTGAACAACGCCGCCATGGCAGTCAGCAAAGTTTGTACAAAACTCTGACACTTGGTAATCAAGCTTTGGACTAGCCAGGTCGTCACAGGTACTACAACATACACCCCCACCCCGAGACAGGTACATCAGAGCCAGACACAAAATCCTTGTTGCCTCCCTCCAGGGGCTGATGTCCACACCAGGTGGGGTGGAGCCAGGCGGTTGGCCCCACCCACTGAGGAGTTCACAGTCCTGGAGGCGGGAAAAGGAAGGCAGTTGAGTTTGGAATTAAGCTCGGGCAGAGCTCGAGGGCAGGAGAGATAGTGTTGAGCAGTGAAAGTGAGAGGAGCTACTGCTGGTTTCTGGGTCTGTGGCCCAGGCACTGACAGCAAGGTTGGCAGACGGTGGTGGGCGTCTGCAGGAGAGGCAGATCAACGCGGAACCGTAGGACCGGGGACGGGCGGTGGCCCGCCTATACCGACCAGGGGAGCGAAGTGAAGCCAGCACACACCGGCAGGGCCTGCGGACCCCGACCAGGCTAGGAGTCGCCGTTAAACAGGTCAAATCCGTTAGTGACCGGAACCCCAGGGGTTTCCTAACAGCCAAGACCCGATTGAAGGCAACCGCCCAACCAGCAAAAGGGAAATACAGCTACCACCAAAGCTAGAATTCCAAGGGCCAGAGCCTGCGGGCAAAAGGGCTCCTCCGGCACATATACGCTGGGGAGCGGGTTACCGGTGGGAAGCCATCGGAGCCGAACAGTACACCAGGTGCAGGGAAAGACAGCCGCCATCACCTGTCCGGGGAGAGGAACACAGCAGCCGGCTGCGGGTCCCGTCCATCCAGCCGTTTGGGTTTACCGGAGACTTTGCATGTTATTACCTAAGTGAGTACACCTGCACCATCCGGCACCGCGCCGCGCAGCCCCTGCAGCCCTGCACCTCACCAGGCCTGCCTCCCCGTCACCCCTCACCGGGCCCCGGGACCACCAATCTCCCCGTCACCCCTCACCGGGCCCCGGGACCACCAATCTCCCCGTCACCCCTCACCGGGCCCCGGGACCACCAATCCCCCTACCCACGGAGGGGAGAGAAACATCCCAGCTGCTCCCTACCATCGCTCCCGGGATCCCCGTCAATAGCAGCGGTGGTGCCCAACCTCACCACAACCCGTGGGTGGCGTCACGGACCAAATCCCCAAACCAAACCACCCCCTTTCACTCACGGGCGAGGAGCGCCGCTCAAGTCCCCGGATCCGGCCCACCGCTCGAGCCACCGAGCAGCAGCAGCAGCAGCGTCGGACCCGAGTGTGGTGAGTGCAGCACCCCGCCGCCCGCGACAAACTTGGCGTCACGAACAGCATCTTACCATTCTGCCGGCTGGTAGAAGTGCGCCTTGTGTCCCGCCAGCGGTGTCCGGCCGAAAAATTTCAGAATCCGCCATCTCGGGCGCGAGGATTTTCCCGCTCGAGCGTCTTCTCGAGCAGTGGAGGCGCGAAAGCCGAAGCCCCACCCCTGAAGAGGAGGTGCTGAGAAAAGACCAAGGGGGGCGGAAACAAGATGTCTGCGCCCCATGGAGCCGCTGGAGGAGCGGCGGTCGCAGCCGCAGCGGCGCCCGTGGATGGAAATGGGTCAGCCCGTGCTCCGGCCGCACGAGCAGGGGAGGCCGCGGCCCCCACCATTGCTCAGGTGATGCCGTTCTCCTTGCCCTATGTGCCCGGAGCTACTTGGCTGCCGCAGTACGACGGGAAACCTGACGCTTTACAGGTCTTCCGGAAGAAGCTTCACCCGGTCCTAGAACTGTATCCCCTGACCGATAAGCAACGTGCAGCGGTAGTGCTGGGGCAGCTAACCGGCGCGGCTGAGCAGGAGACGGAGACCTGGACCGAGGGGGACCGGTCCTCCGTGGCCACTATCTTTGAAAAGCTACAGATTGCCTTCGAGACCCGCACCGAAGCCGAGCTGCGGATGCAGTTTTATCAATGTCGACAGCGGCCTGCAGATAGTATTAGAGACTATGCCTTGCACCTGCAAACCTCCCTCCGTACACTGAAGCGGGTGGATACCATTAATGATGCGGACAGCAACAAAATGTTAGTCGAGCAGTTCGTGCAGGGGATGGGATCCCCGGAGGACCGCAAGCAGCTCCGGCTGTGGGCCCTAGAACACCCTAATGTGGACTTTGCCGTGCTGAAAGAACGGGCCATCAAAGCTCTGCAGCCCCAGCGTCCGACGTCCCTGAAGCGGCCCCATGGCCAGCTGAGATGGCTCCCATCGTGGTAGCCCCTTCTCTCCCAGCTCCCTCGGCGCCTGCAACCCCTGGCGGAATGATGGAGGAGCTGGCTACCCAGGTCCGTCGCATGGATGGAGACCTCGCCAAGATCCTCGCCGCCCTCCAGCCTCCGACGAGACCCAAGCCTCCGGGAGGATGCAGCTCGCCGACAGCCCGGAGGACGTCCCCTGGATGCAGCGGAGAAAGGCCAATGACTCACGGTATGGACCTCCAATTTGTTACAGGTGCAGCAAGCCCGGCCACTACTCCTGACGGTGTCCGTTAAACGAGCAACCCCGAGGGCCAAGGGCCAATCCTCAGGAGTAGAACCCAGCGGCCCCCCAGACTGGCGGGACCGGTACATCAGAGCCCGGCCCATCATCCCTCTGGCAGTAGACGGCATCCCACTGATGGCCCTCCTGAACACTGGATCCCAGGTAACCACGATACCATACACACTGTATCAGCGGTATTGGGGGTATGATGAACTTGCCCCTCCAGACAGTAGCATGACACTGATCGCAGCTGATGGACTCCCATTGACCCAAGTGGGATATAAACAAGTGGCCATGACCGTAGGATGGGCTGAACTGCAGCACCAGGGAATGATTGTGATAATGAATGAACCCAGCGACCATAACCCGAAGGTAGTGCTAGGGACTAATGTGATGGAACATTGCATGAGTGATGTGCTGACCCTACTGCAGCAGCTGGCAGCCACCGCATCAGGAGGCTGACAGAGGGCTGTGCAGCGTGAGATCCGGGCCTTGATGTATCGGCAGCAAGTGAACTCAACAGGAGGGGAGATTGGAGGAATGAGAGTGATGGATGCGGCCCCTTTGATTGTGCCTCCCAGGAGTGAGATGATGATTTGGTGCAGGGCAGCGGTAGGTCCCCAGGGACGGGATTACCCAGCCATGGTAGAGCCCATGCCCTCCGAACACTGGCCCACAGTAATGGCCGCCCGAGGGGTGGTAGACGTCAAGAAAGGGGGAGTGCCCGTAAGGGTGTTAAACTGCGGGGAGGAGGAGGTTAAGGTTCCCCGATACGCTACCCTCGCCAAGCTGCTTACTCTAGACCCCCACACCATGCAGGAAGCCGTTCCCCCGACCTCACCGCCTCCTGCCAGTCACCACCTATCCCCAGAGCGGTTAGATGAGTGGTGTCAAGAGTTACATGTAGGCACTGATGATACCCCCACACATCACAAAGAAGGGGTATACAGGGTGGTACAGGAGTACGAGCAGGTTTTCAGCAAACATTCCCTAGATTTTGGGCGGATTAAAGGGGTCCAACACCACATCCCCACCGGCGAGCATCCCCCCATTAAAGAGAGATACAGACCTATTCCCTCTGCACACTACCAATGTGCCAAAGACATGTTGAGGAACATGAAGGAGGCGGGGGTTATTCGGGATAGCTGCAGTCCCTGGGCCGCCCTGCTGGTGCTGGTAAAGAAGAAGGATGGCACCATGAGGATGTGTGTGGATTACCGGAAGATTAACCAGATAACGCATAAAGATGCCTATCCTCTGCCCCGTATTGAAGAGTCCCTGGCCGCGCTGAGAATCGCTAACTAATTCTTTACCCTTGACCTCACTAGTGGGTACTGGCAGGTGGCTGTGGCGCCTGAAGACCGTGAGAAAACCGCCTTCACTACACCCATGGGACTCTGTGAGTTCAACAGCATGCCGTTCGGGCTGTGCAACGCCCCTGGAACCTTCCAATGACTGATGGAATGCTGTCTGGGACATCTGAATTTTGAGACCGTATTGCTGTACCTGGACGATGTAATTGTATACTCACAGACGTATGAAGCCCACCTGGAGCACCTGGCAGAGGTGTTCGCGTCCCTTGCCACGTACGGGATGAAATTGAAGCCCTCCAAGTGCCATCTATTGAAGCCCAAGGTGCAGTACCTCGGACATGTGGTGGGCGCGGAAGGCGTCGCCCCAGATCCCGAAAAGATCACAGCCATTCAGGACTGGCCGAGGTCGACCATGGTGAGGGAGGTGAGACAGTTCCTGGGTCTGGTGGGCTACTACCGCCGCTTCATTAAGGGATACACAAAGATGGCTGTCCCCATGTAAGACCTCCTCGTGAGACAGACCAAGGGTGGCAGGTCCTCTGGAACCCCGTTGGCGTGGGAAGAAAAACATGAAGAGTCCTTCCGCCAGCTGAAGACGGCCTTGACCGGGGAAGAAATCCTGGCGTACCCCGACTACAGTCTCCCATTCATCCTCTACACCGATGCCAGTAATGTAGGCTTGGGAGCGGTCTTGTCCCAGATCCAGGACGGAAGAGAGAAGGTGATCGCTTATGCTAGTCGGAAACTCCGACCTACGGAAAGGAATCCTGAGAACTACAGCTCTTTCAAGCTTGAGCTCTTAGCACTAGTGTGGGCCATCACCGAGAGATTCCGCCATTACCTAGCGGCAGCCAAGTTCACCGCTTATATGGATAATAACCTGCTAACCCATCTGGATACAGCTAAGCTGGGTGCATTAGAGCAGCGGTGGGTGGCCAGGTTGGCTAATTATGACTTCACCATCAAGTACCGAGCCGGCTGTAAAAATGCTAATATGCTAATCCAGATGCACTCTCCCGGATGCCCCACTTGTCGGGAGAAGGACCGGATGATGATGACCTCGAAGAAGTCGAGTTGCCTGCGTTCCACCGCCCGCCAGCCGAGAAGTTGCATGTCCATCAACAACAAGTGAACTTAGATCCGCTGCCCAGCCAGGGGTGGCAAGAAGCCCAGGACCAGGCACCTGCTGTCCGCTTGGTCAAGACCCTGGTGGGACAAGGCTCTGCCGGAATAGACCCTGCCGCCCCCGCCGAGGCCCAACGACTGTGGAAGGAACGAGACCGGCTGTACCTGCACCAGGGGAAGCTGTATCGGGAATTGATCAACCCGAAGACCCACGAGAAGGTTTGCGTTCGTGGTGATTCCCCAGACTAACGTGCCCACTGTCCTGCGGGCATACCATGACGGTGTCGGGCACTTTGGGTGGAAGAAGCTGGAGATGCTATTGAGGGAGCGATTCTATTGGAGTGGGATGCGGGAGTCTGTGGAGGCCTGGTGCCGAGAATGTGGTCCCTGTGCATTGAGAAGAAGGGACGAAGCCAGCCAGAAGGCCCCTTTGCGCCCAATCATTATGCATCAGCCGCTGGAGCTGGTCGCCCTCGACCACGTGAAGCTCACCCCTAGCCGAAGTGGGTACACCTACGCTCTGACCATTGTGGACCACTACTCAAGATTCATGGTGGTTGCTCCCGTCAAGGACCTGACCGGCCGTACCGCCGCTAGAGCATTCCAGGCCTATTTCTGTCGACCGCACGGGTACCCAGAGAGAGTGCTTACCGACCGGGGCCCGGCTTTAGAAGCGGAGGTGTTTCAAGAATTCTGCCAGTTGTATGGCTGCAAGAAAATTCGGACCACGCCTTACCATGCCCAGACCAATGGCATGTGTGAGAAGATGAACCATCTGGTCCTGGGTCTCCTCAAGACACTACCGCTAGAAGAGTGGAACCTGTGGCCAGAAAAGCTACCTGACCTGGTCGATATGTACAATAACATCCCTTCCAGCTCTACCAAATGTACACCGGCGTACCTGATGAGAGCTCGGCCCGGTCGGCTGCCAGTAGACCTAGAAATGGGTTTGGAAGCCCCAGAAGCCCTCCCTTCGACTGCTGGATGGGACACTCGGCGAAGAGCGCAGTACGGACAGGTCCAAGAATATGTAGAAAAGAACTTGTGTCGGAGTCGGGGACAGCAGGAGCAGTGCTTCAATAGGAAGGCTCCTGCAGGTCCCTTTCAGCCTGGAGATGTAGTGCTGAAGCGAAAGAGAAGAACCCATAAGCTGGACCAATGGGAGAAGACCCCGTATGTTATACAACCCACTGAATGGGAGAATGGGAAGGCCTACCAGATCAGTCATGACCAAGGGAAGACTTTAGCCACGGTTTCCAGGGATCACCTGAAGAGGTGCCCACCACCGTTAAGGGTGGCGACTGAAGTCCCGGCCCCCAGACCGGCTGGGGAGAAAGGAAAAGAGGTAATCCACACCATGATGGGCGATTTAACGGAAGATTGGCCTACGCAGAATGGCGCAGTTATTCTTCCAGTGATTCTGTTCCCACAACCCGTGGAGGAAAAAGAGATGGAAGTAGCCGCCAATGAACCAGTGCCCAGGGATGCGCCTGTACCCAGCTCCCCCATGTCTCCGCCTGCCCCACATGATGGACGGGAAGAGGAACCAGTTGTTTCCTCTGCCCCACTGCCTGTCACCACTGACATTGGGCCCCGAAGGTCCACACGTCCCAACCTAGGTCGACCCCCGCTTAGGTACAGGGAAACTACCATTTAGGGGCATGATGCGTTGAGTGTGTAAATAAAAGAATGAATGAAAAAGTAATCAACCGAAGTTTTACCTGATTGTCGACTGTGATTGATCCAGCCGTTGCCGGCAAGTAGTCCCCGTAGGGACCCTTTGTACCCTTGCATAAGAAACTGCTTATGGACATGCCTGAGAATCTACTAGGTCTTAATGACAATCTGAGAGAGCAGATCACCTTGGTAAAAAAAATACTCCGGTGAGGCCGAATTTTCTAAGAAAGAGACTAATCTTCAAAACACTATTGAGCACTTCCAGTATCTGATCAAAGACCGTAAGCACAAACAATATATGAGAGACATTCAGGACTTCCGGGAAAATAAGGCGTACATTTTTCTGACAAATAAAACGTTGCAACCCCAACAACATATCGATATCTCCTCCACCGATACGGAGGTATCCGATGGTGAATTAAGAGGTGGGGGATACAACTATCGTGGCAAAAATAAGAACAGGGGGAGGGGCCGTGGACAGAGGGGGAGGGGCAGAGCCCAATCTACTCACAGCTCCACTTTTTTAGACAACATCTATTCTCTGAGGAACCGAATAGGCGTAACGAGGGGCCAAGAACAGGTGTAGGCCCTAAGGTTATAAACCTGTCATCACGACCCCTCAGTGGCACCGAAATGGCAGTTCTTGAAAAAGGACTCTCTTTCGTGCCCACGACGGACTTTGATCTTTTTTCTTGCATAAAGGACTTAAATCTATTTGCACGTAAGTTGAAGTGGAGGAAATTCTTCTGTGCAAAGGATAATAAACTTAGTGAGGAATTGGGCATCCCGCCCGATATGCTACCAGATGTCAGATTGTTGGAAGGTCTTTCCAGCACGAATCCCAATCTTTCTGGACAGGGCCCTTTTTCCTGTTTCAAAAAGAAAAGAACTAAAATGCCACCGGTGCAGAATGATATGTCGACGATAGACATTTTCGTTAACCTGGTATCCAGAGAATTGAAAGAGATGAGTGAACAAAACATCTTTACACATTATAACTGCACCAAGGAGGAGATCATGGCCATTCGTGCTCTGGAACAGGACCGCCACGTTGTCATCAAACCATCTGATAAAGGTGGCAACGTGGTTGTCCTGGACCAGATGCAGCATATTGCAATGTGCCATGACCTCCTTCTGAACAAGGAAGGGTATGCCATCTTGAAAGAGAACCCTACAGTTCCCCTGATGTCCGAATTGAAGAAACTTTTGGACAAAGGTCTTGCTGATAAAGTGATAGACAAGAAGGAACATGAATTTCTGTTGCCAGACCATCCTATCATGGCTACGTTTTATGGCCTACCCAAGATCCATAAAGGACTTAGTCCATTGAAGGGTAGGCCTATTGTCTCCGGCATTGGGGGAATATGTCAGAACCTTGGTTCATACGTGGATGTGGTCTTAAGACCCTTTGTAGAATCACTCCCCTCTTATACGAGGGACACTACTGACCTCCTTTCTAAACTAGATGGTGTTTCAATGGAAGAAGATGGTATATTAGTCAGTATTGATGTTGAGGCACTCTATTCCTCAATCCCGCACCACATGGGGCTGAAGGTGGCCAAATACTACCTCTCTATGAGAGGCTGCCAATATCATCTTCACAATGAATTTGTGTTACAAGCCTTGGAATTTTGTCTAAGAAACAACGTCTTCACTTTTAATGGTAGGTTTTTTCACCAGCTCAGGGGCACTGCGATGGGGAGCCCTTGTGCTCCCTCGTACGCCAACTTGCTCCTGGGCTGGTGGGAGGAGACTATTGTCTTCTCCGAGGAGGGTGATGATGGACAACTACTTGACAAGATCGACCTATGGGCTCGCTATATTGACGATATATTCGTCATATGGCGGGGTACCAGGGTCGATCTGGACAGGTTTGTTAATCGCCTGAATGATAACAAGATAGGTCTTCGATTCACCTATGAGGCGGATCCCGCCACGCTGCCATTTCTGGATGTCCTCATCAGCAAAACGAAAGAGGGGGTCTTGAGCACCTCCACGTATAGAAAACCAACCTCCACAAACTTCCTCCTGAGGTGGGACAGCAGTCATCCGGCCCCCCTCAGGAGAGGTATCCCCAAGGGCCAATATTACAGAATTCGTCGAAACTGTTCCGATGATGCTTCATTCATGACACAAGCAGATGACCTTAAGAAACGTTTTCTTGACTGTGGCTATCCCCGTAAAGTCTTAAGTCAGGCTTTTAAAGAGGCAAAATCTAGAGACAGAGTTGACCTCCTAAAACCTTCCAGGAAGGAGGTGGATGACTCCGTTTCAAGATTTGTCACTACTTTTTCCAATGGTGCCAATCTTGTCAGAAACACTCTTAAAAAGTACTGGTCGATCCTTACAATGGATAATGACCTGAGAACATCGGTGGGCTCCTATCCCCAGGTTACCTTCCGAAGAGGTAAATCCCTGGGTGATAGGCTAGTCCACAGTCATTTCATAGCACCAAAACAAGAAACCTGGCTCAGGTCCAATTTGAAAGGATGCCACAGATGTGGTGACTGTGTGTCATGTTCGTCTATCTCTCCTGGCAGGACTTTTATGGCAAATGTCATTCAAGAATCATTTGTCATCCAAGGTTTCATAAATTGTCGCACTAAAGGCGTTGTATACAAAGCAACCTGCATATGCGGACTCGAATATGTCGGTAAGACAAGGAGAGAGTTCCGCAGGCGGATTGGGGACCACATGGGAGACATTGAACATGACAGAGACACCTCTTTGGCACGTCATGTCAACGCCTCCCATGGTGGGAGACAAGACGCCGTCAAATTTATCGGCATCAAGAAAATAGACAAACCCATCAGAGGGGGAGACTGGGACCGGCTTATCTTGCAAAAGGAGGCAAGGTGGATTTTCCGGTTAAATACGGTCTCCCCCTCTGGTCTCAATGAACAACTGAACTACAGATGCTTTATCTAGTAATTACTCCCTCCATCATGTCCCTTTTCATGTTCCTCCTTCTGATTTGTGTTTCGGTTCTCCATATTGTTAACATGGTATATGTCATTTGAACTCACATATCGGGACATACTGTATATTGTCCTGATATTTAATTGGGATCTAGGTTTGATTATATATGTGATTCATTATATATATCAAATATCCTCTTTGCAGGAGGTTGGTGATCCCTGTTCCTTCCCCCCCCCTCCCAATTTGTGATGCATAATCAGATAACGCATACGGATAGCACTCAATTGTGTTTTGTTCCATTGTGCATTGCTCAAATATCTCTATATGAGCATAAGGTATTAATTGAGCGATCTAATACACCTTTGCTTTGAACTGTCATAGTATACATAAGCTGCAATCGTTTTATCTAATTAAGGTGTTATTTGACCCTTTGATCTGTTCCCACTGTAACATAGAAGGAGCTAGTGCTAATCCACATGTTTCTACCTATATGGGATGAGAAAAACCTTTTTTTGTTATGATGACTCAGGGACGTGCGTTGTATGAGTAATTCGCACGCCCCTTTTTGTTCGTCATGGATCATGTGTTTGTGACGCCCTGGCAAAGCCAGGTTGTCACAGAAAGAGTTAATCCTCCTTGGTAACTTGATCCCACACGGTGCAGCAGGACAAACCACATCCCCCAGTGTAAGAGAAAAACAGAGCAGAGGGGAGGGGCTGGGGCAGAGTGTTTGGAGAGACAGACAGAAGAGGAGTCTGGAGTTGTAGCTCCCAGGCTGATTGTGAAGCGTGCTCCGAAAGGGCCGGGACAGGCTGTAGTGAGGAAGGGGCCAGAGGTAGCCGGGCAGGGTAGTGGCCCCCCGGTACCTGGGTGACCCGGATCACTGCAGGGGAGTGGATTCCCCATTCCCGGCTGAGGAGAAAGAGGAAGAGAGTGGAGAGAAAGGCACCTGGCTGCAGGGAAAGAACAGGAGCTGCTGCACCGTGTGTGGGACACTAACACCCCCCGTACCGAAGGCCGCGGACATCGGCAATTCCTAGTTTACCAGTGACTCTGTGTGAAATACTTGTGAGTACGCCTGTGCCCTCGGGCACCGCACCGCAGCACTGCGCCCTGCTCCCTGCTTACCCCATCACCGGGCCCCGGGACAACCAACCCCCTACCCACGGAGGGGAGAAATAACATCTAGCAGCTCCATACCATCACTCCCGGGATCCCCGTCCAGAGCAGCGGTGGTGTTCCAATCTCACCACAACCGTGGGTGGCGTCACGGACAATCTCCCTTACCAAATCCCCTTTTACTGTGGAGCCTGGGATCACAGACCGGGTCACGCCACCGTGATACCCACAGAAGTGACCCCGTGGCCCGGATCTGAGTACCCCTTATCCACGGGCGACACATTTGGCGTCACGAACAGGATCGAACCCATCCAGTTACCTGGAGGAAGTGCGCCTCGTTCTGGACTGTCAGCGGTGCCCGCTGCAAAAATTTTGAAAGTCGCCATCTTTGCCGCCATTTTGGGCGCGAAAATCTCCCACCCAGCGCCTTCTTCCCCAAGCGGTGGGCGCGAAAAAGAGGCTCCGCCCCCTGAGAACGCGGGCGGAAGTGAAGCTCCGGAGGACCGGAAGCGAAAGAAAAACTTTAAAAGTTGCTAGAAGGACTGCTCCCGAGTACCAAGGGGGAGCAGGAGGAAGGAACCGCAGTTCATGTGACCAGGACTGTAAAGGTAGGGACGCCAGGACTTTGCCTAATTCCGTTCCTGGACAAGCAGTAGCCGCAACCCCGATGACATCTTACCCGGCTCCGGCAGTCCGCCCAGCCGCCACGGTGATGACGTCGGCTCCGGCAGTCCGCCCGGCCGCAACGGAGGTGGCACCCGATTGGAAGTCTGCTCCAGATGTGGCGCCAGCCGCTCCCAGGTATCCCGTCACGGCTGTGGAGCAGCCGGAGTGCACCTGCAGAGAGGAGGAGCAGGCCAGTGAGAGATGGAGCCCTCGGCAGTTAGCGTGGCCGGTCGTAGCCGGCGCCGAGGGCATCCAAGTGGGCCTGGCTTCTGAGCAGGAGGCAGAGCACGGAACCCGTGCCCCGTACTGGGAGTGACGGCAGCGGCAGTGGTAGTGGAGCATGGACGGCTACCCACAAGTTAAAAAGTTGACTGTTTTATGAACTGTCACCCCTGTTGAACGTCCTCAAGTTCAGGAGGAGGCCATCTGCTCCACAGGTGTGGGGTGGCAGAACAGTTTAAAGTTTTAGAAAACGTACCTCCCGATGTGGGAAGATGTATGATTGTAATGTGCTTATTTTTCCTTTTTCCAGTTTCAATAAATGTTGGTGCCCAGACGGCCCGAGGACGGGCCGTGTTTTACCAAGGGGGTGTGTGACGCCCTGGCAAAGCCAGGTTGTCACAGAAAGAGTTAATCCTCCTTGGTAACCTGATCCCACACGGTGCAGCAGGACAAACCACATCCCCCAGTGTAAGAGAAAAACAAAGCAGAGGGGAGGTGCTGGGGCAGAGTGTTTGGAGAGACAGACAGAAGAGGAGTCTGGAGTTGTAGCTCCCAGGCTGATTATGAAGCGTGCTCCGAAAGGGCCGGGACAGGCTGTAGTGAGGAAGGGGCCAGAGGTAGCCGGAGCAGGGTAGTGGCCCGTCGGTACCTAGGGTGACCCGGATCACTGCAGGGGAGTGGATTCCCCGTTCCCGGCTGAGGAGAAAGAGGAAGAGAGTGGAGAGAAAGGCACCTGGCTGCAGGGAAAGAACAGGAGCTGCTGCACCATGTGTGGGACACTAACACCCCCCGTACCGAAGGCCGCGGACACCGGCAATTCCTAGTTTACCAGTGACTCTGTGTGAAATACTTGTGAGTACGCCTGTGCCCTCGGGCACCGCACCGCAGCACTGCGCCCTGCTCCCTGCTTACCCCATCACCGGGCCCCGGGACAACCAACCCCCTACCCAGGGAGGGGAGAAATAACATCTAGCTGCTCCATACCATCACTCCCGGGATCCCCGTCCAGAGCAGCGGTGGTGTTCCAATCTCACCACAACCGTGGGTGGCGTCATGGACAATCTCCCTTACCAAATCCCCTTTTACTGTGGAGCCTGGGATCACAGACCGGGTCACGCCACCGTGATACCCACAGAAGTGACCCCGTGGCCCGGATCTGAGTACCCCTTATCCACGGGCGACACATGTCCACCTGTTTTTCGAGCTCTGCATGGTCTCCGGTTACGCCATGGTGGCGTGCATTTGATTACTTGATGTTTGTTTTCTCGTTTATCACGTATCATGTGACCGGCGAACCAGGAGACCATGCGCGCCACTGGATGGTCACTTTTGGGTTACACGTGTATAACGCCCGATGACGTGACATACACTTCTAGACACGCCCACTGACTGCGATATTGATCACCTGACCGGGGAACCATGGGGTCATGCGTTCCACCGGGTTGTCATTGATTGATGACGTGTGTGTCGCGTCCTGTAACGTGACATACACCTCCTCTCTTCATGACACACCTCCAACTGTTACAGACCGCGTGATCTGTCATGTGATCTCGTAACCAGGAAGTGTGTCTTTCCATTATGGATCTATGAATGAAATATACGTTCTGCCCATCTATTCGGTAAGAACGTTGTATACACATATTGGATTAATGTGGTGCACCCTCATCTATCATGATTGAGTTATGCTTCATTGAATCGCTCTTATTTATCAACCCCGGTTTAACCTTTGAATATCCGGGCTTTCCAATTCACCGCCGTTTTATCTGCATAATTGGCAGAGGCGGATCGCCCTACAGGGGGTGAGACGAGGGCTCCTTTTTATAGCCCCACTACTTTGCACATCCTCATTGATACCAGGCCACACAGGGTTGAGCTCTGCATTGAGCCATCACCGCCATTTTCAAGTGCCATATGTCTCCCCTGATGAACATATGATGTGAAACGCGTCGGGAGGCACTTGGTCTGGATATTAGGGCTAGCCACAACAGGGTCAGCTGTGGACTGCCCTTGTCAGGGCGGGAGTTTACTGTAGAAAAAGGGTCAGCTCAATCCCTAACAGGGTCAGTGACCAAGCCACTTCTCCTGTCATACTGACTTATGGATCTCAACAACACAGGAGAACCTTGACCCCATATCGGGATACAAGAATTGAGTGAGATTATTCCATTTATTTGTGCCTTCAATATTGCACTATCCAATTATTTTTGTTTATTGATTGACAGAGAGTCTATTGAATATACTATATCCACTAAGAGTTACCATCTATTGGATATTGTAATTTATATTGAAAATGCCTGTCAAGGTGTCACTCTGCCTGTTAATTTACAGTGTGCGATCTTAAAACTGTGTAGGTATCCATTTATGCCTAATATCATTATTGTTGGTAAAACATCTCTGGGGTGTTTGATATAAACCTTTCATATTATTGTAGGTCACATATACCCATTATTCCCCCAGCTACCGATTTTGGATGTGATATTCACATACAGGGCACCTCACCCTTCTGTTCACCTGTGTTATATGGTATGGGTGAATAAAATATTCACCCGCTTGAATGAAGGTGATAGCGCCATAATCCTTGATTGGCCTTATCATTTTCAGGTTTTAAATTGGTGTGTGGATCACCGTTTACACCGTTATTTATTTCATTTTATATAACCCAATTAAAAGTTAAGTTTTAAATGTCACATGTTGCTATATTCACAGAAATCATACATGTAAGAGTTCTATTCTGATACCTATTGGTGTTGAATTTTTGCTATTTTAAACATGCCTGAGAACTAGCAGGGCACCCACAAACTAGTGGAAATGTAAATATGTTGGGCATAATTCCGTTGCTGCCTCCAGAGAGGCTAATTTGGAGGATGGGCCTGGAGGAAAGTGTTGGCTCAGGCCCGTCACTACCGCAACCGGTAGCGAACCTCCGGGGGTCAGGGTCCCCCATGGACGTGGAGTCCCCTGAAGTGACAGTAGGGTACGAGACACCGTACCCGTTCCCGCTCGGGCAGCCTGGATCTGGACTGGGGTCAAGGGGTGCTGCCCACTTCTTAGGGGCAGCATCAGGGCCAGGTTGTTTGGGTGGGAGAGCGGAAGCCGATCGTTATTAATAAAAATGTGTTTGTAACGTTGAAGTACCGTGCCTCCCGTTAAGGGAAGATTCATAAGTATGCTTTTGTTGAATGTTTTCATATGTTTTCTACCTTTTTACAGTTGAAAAATAAAACCGGTGATGGACGGGCAGCCCGCGGATGGTCTGCATTTAACCAAGGGGGAATGTGGCGCCCTGGACTAGCTAGGTCGTCACAGGTACTACAACATACACCCCCACCCCGAGACAGGTACATCAGAGCCAGACACAAAATCCTTGTTGCCTCCCTCCAGGGGCTGATGTCCACACCAGGTGGGGTGGAGCCAGGTGGTTGGCCCCACCCACTGAGGAGTTCACAGTCCTGGAGGCGGGAAGAGGAGAGCAGTTGAGTTTGGAGTTAAGCTCGGGCAGAGCTCGAGGGCAGGAGAGATAGTGTGGAGCAGTGAAAGTGAGAGGAGCTACTGCTGGTGTCTGGGTGTGTGGCCCAGGCACTGACAGCAAGGTTGGCAGACGGTGGTGGCCGTCTGCAAAGAGAGGCAGATCATCGCGGAACCGTAGGACCGGGGACGGGCGGTGGCCCGCCGGTACCGAACCGGGGAGCGAAGTGAAGCCAGCACACACCGGCAGGGCCTGCGGACCCCGACCAGGCTTGGAGTCGCCGTTAAACAGGTCAAATCCGTTAGTGACCGGAACCCCAGGGGTTTCCTAACAGCCAAGACCCGATTGAAGGCAAATGCCCAACCAGCAAAAAGGAAATACAGCTACCGCCAAAGCTAGAATTCCAAGGGCCAGAGCCTGCGGGCAAAAGGGCTCCTCCGGCACATTTACGCTGGGCAGCGGGTTACTGGTGGGAAGCCATCGGAGCTGAACAGTACACCAGGTGCAGGGAAAGACCGCAACCATCACCTGTCCGGGGAGAGGAACACAGCAGCCGGCTGCGGGACCCGTCCATCCAGCCGTTTGGTTTACCGGAGACTTTGCATGTTATTACCTGAGTGAGTACACCTGCACCATCCGGCACCGCGCCGCGCAGCCCCTGCAGCCCTGCACCTCACCAGCCCTGCCTCCCTGTCACCCCTCACCGGGCCCCGGGACCACCAACCCCCCTACCCACGGAGGGGAGAGAAACATCCCAGCTGCTCCCTACCATCGCTCCCAGGATCCCTGTCAATAGCAGCGGTGGTGCCCAACCTCACCATAACCCGTGGGTGGCGTCACGGACCAAATCCCCAAACCAAACCACCCCTTTTACTCACGGGCGATGAGCGCCGCTCGAGTCCCCGGATCCGGCCCACCGCTCGAGCCACCGAGCAGCAGCAGCGCCGGACCCGAGTGTGGTGAGTGCAGCGCCCCGCCGCCCGCGACAGCTGCATGACACATGGAGGCCCTGAGGGGGCTGGCTGCATCAAACATGGAGGTCTATGGGGCTGCATAATAAACATGAAGGACACCTTATACATGGACTATATGGGTTTATTATACATGAAGGAGTATGAGGCTGCATAATACAATATGAAGGTTTATGGGGCTGTATTGTAATACATATAGGACTATGGGGGCTACATTATAATATATGGAGGCTAGTTTATACATGGAGGACTATGGGGGTGCGTTATAAAACATGGAGGACTGTGGTGCAGTATAATATATGAAGAACTATGGGTGAATTATAATACATGGAGGACTATGGGAAATGCATTATAATACATGGAGGACTATGGAGGTGCATTCTAATATATGAAGGGTTACGTGAGACCCTTTATACTATATGGAAGGCTATGTGGGGGCCATTGTAGAACTATATACGAGGGGGGACAAAGATACAAGCATTGGATGGGAATGTTTTGTGCTGAGGGAAAAAGGCTCTTTCCCTTAGCACCCAGCTTCCCCATGCTCTGCTTTACATCTCTCAGCACCCAGCTTTCCCATGCTCTGATATGGGAAAGCTGGGTGCTGAGGGAATGATGTAGTATAGCAGAGCATGGGGAAGCTGGGTGCCGAGGACAAGATGGATATCAGAACATGGGAAAGCAGGGTACTGATAGAGGGATTTCAGATCATGGGAAACCTGGGTGCTGAGGTTAAGAGCCAAGTGTCAGCATTATTATCCTGTACCCCGAGTGTCAGTGTCATTATCCCGTACCCTAAGTGTCGGTGTACGTGGAGGGGGGACCCCGGTCCAAATTTTGCACCAGGGCCCATCAAACTCTAGTTACGCCACTGGACTGATACAAATACAGACAGAGAGATAGAAACAGACAGACAGAGACATACACACAGACAGACAAGGAAAGAGACAGACCGCGAGACAGACAGACAGCGACACACAGACAGAGACTGGGAGAGAGACAGAGAGACAGTTACTATACCGGGCAACGTCCGGGTACTACAGCTAGTTAACAATAAGTATGACTTTACTGTGTTTTCAAAAATAAAAAAAAATGAAATAACGCAATTCTGCGAATATAAATGTTAAAAGAGAATCTGTCAGATAGTTTATACTCGCTAAACCATATACATTACCAAGTAGCAAATGTTAAAGAGTAACTTTGCTAATTACTTAGGGTATTTGTTTTTATTCCTTTAAGGCTATGTCCGCACTTTGCGTCGAGGTAGTTGAAGTTGAAAACGCATATTCTGGCAGAACTGGTATTTGCTAAAGTTGCTTTTGACAACGAAAACGCGATAAATATGCGTGCGTATTTACCGTGTTTTAGCCGCATTTTTAGCACTTTTTACATGCTTTTCCATTGCTTAAAGACAGATGCGTTTTGATTACAAACACACTACTAAATAAAGTTTTAACAGACAAACACTATGAAAAAAGGAAAAAAAAATGAAAACCAATATTATCTTATAAATCATAACGAAAATAGTTTATTTTAATATAATTATAGCGGTTTTATACTATTTATGGCTAAAATAACAGTAAATTAATATTTTTCATTAATTTAATTGTCGGACTATGTGTGTGTGTAAAGGGACATATCATTCCATTATTGTGATGTCATAAACACATGCTTTCTGCAGCTAAAAAGCAGGTAAAACGCTGGAATTTTGATGGTTGATGCTTCTTGCAACTTCTCATTGACTTCAATGTTAGCAAAACGCAGCCCAAATGACAAAAACAATTGACATGCTACTTCTTTGAACGCTGAGTTGTTGCCCAAAATTATGCAAATTAAACGCAGCGTTTTGAACAGCAAAGTGCGCACAAGAAATTACCATTTCCCATAGACTTTGCTTGAAAATCAAAACGCATGCTTAGGCTACTTTCACACATCCGGTTTGAGCACTGCGGCTCAATCCGGCTGTGAAAACTATGCAACGGATGCGGCGAGAACACCGCATCCTTTGCATAAGTTTTTACATGCGGCCCGTCCGTTTTTTTTCCGGTTGCGGCATGCTACTGAGCATGCGCAGTGGAAAAAACCGCATGCGGCGAGCGGATGCGTTTTTTTCCGCATCGCGCCACATCTGGCCTCCATAGGTATGCATTGAAAAATGCGCCGCAGCGGCCGGATGCGGCGCGATGCAGTGTTTTTTGCCGGAGCAAAAAACGTTGCAGGGAACGTTCGATCCGGCCGCGGCATCGGCTAAATCTGCCGCATGCGGCAAAAACCGGACCGAACGCAAGCCCCTGCGGCACAATACGGCACTAATGTAAGTCTATGCAAAAAAACCCGCAACCGGCGTTACAAAATCCGGTTGCGGTTTTTCTGCAGAACGCCGTATTGTGCCGCAGAGCAAAAATCCGGATGTGTGAAAGTAGCCTTATTGGCATGAAAACGCTGCAGTTCAAAACGCTGCGGAAAAGCAGGTAAAAACGCAAAGTGCGCGCATAGCCTAAAAATAGCATGAACGTCACTTCCAAACCCCGGCTTGTCTTCAGTCTATTTCACCACATTGGATTTCATTCTCATTTGGATGCTGGCAGTAAAATAAAGTACAAAAGTACATTTAAAAAAAAAAAAAAAAAAAAAAAATCCTTTTGTAGGTTCCACTCCTGGTTTTGCCTTACAATACTGATGAAAGTGGACAAAATTAACCCCTTAATTACCAAGCCAATTTTGACCTTAATGACCCGCGCCTGTTAGCCGCACGTCTGCTGTACAAATCAGCAGACATGTGCAGGGATCACCCCGGCTCACCTCAACATGATTTAGGATGTACTGATTAGTCATAGTTTAAAAAAAAAAAAAAAAAATCAATACGTACATTGGCATATGTCCATTTTATATCTGCATCATTTTTCAAACAATTTTATTTTATTAAGATGTTAGAAAGGTTAAATGTTTAGCAGCAATTTATCAATTTTCGTAAAGAAATTTACAAAATCTGTTTCTTTAGGGACCTAGTCGGGTTCAATATGTTCTTTGAGGACTCCTTATATTGGAAACTCCCCGAAAAGTGATACCATTTTAAAAACTGCACCCCACAAATACTTCAAAACTGCTATCAGCAAAATTGTTAACCCCTTCTGATGCTACACAGAAAAACAAAGTGGAATTTTTTATATTTTCCCTCTAAAATGTTGCTTTAGCCCAAATATTAACTTTTACAAGGGATAGCATGATCAAATGGACCCCACAATTTGTTCTGCAGTTTCTTCTGAGCATGCCAATACCCCACGTGCTCAGAATCCTCTGTTTTGACAATCCTCTGTTTGTACAAGAAGGAGTAATATTTGAATTTTGGAACACAAATTTGGTTGAAATAGATTGCAGGCACCTTGTTGCATTTGCAGGGCTTCCTAAAGGCCCCTTTACACTAAACAACTTACCAGCGATCCCAACAACGATACAACCTGATAGGGATCGCTGGTAAGTTGCTAGGAGGTCGCTGGTGAGAGGTCACACAGTCAGACGCTCCAGCGATCCCACCAGCAACCTGACCTGGCAGGGATCGCTGGAGCATCGCTACACGGGTTGCTGGTGAGCTGTCACCAGCAACCAGTGACCAGCCCCCAGCGACGCACTGAAGCGATGCTGCGCTTGGTAACTAAGGTAAATATCGAGTAACCAACCCGATATTTACCTTGGTTACCAGCGCACGCAGCTACATGTGCAGAGAGCAGGGAGCATTGCACACCGCTTAGCGCTGGCTCCCTGCTCTCCTAGTTACAGCACACATAGGGTTAATTACCCGATGTGTGCTGCAGCTATATGTGCACAGAGCAGGGAGCAGCGCACACCGCTTAGCGCTGGCTCCCTGCTCTCCTAGTTACAGCACACATTGGGTTAATTACCCGATATGTGCTGCAGCTACATGTGCACAGAGCAGGGAGCAGCGCACACCGCTTAGCGCTGGCTCCCTGCTCTCCTAGTTACAGCACACATTGGGTTAATTACCCGATGTGTGCTGCAGCTACATGTGCACAGAGCAGGAGCCGGCACTGACAGTGAGAGCGGCGGAGGCTGGTAACGAAGGTAAATATCGGGTAACCAAGGACAGGGCTTCTTGGTTACCCGCTGTTTACATTGGTTACCAGCCTCCGCAGAAGCCGGCTCCTGCTGCCTGCACATTTAGTTGTTGCTGTCTCACTGTCACACACAGCGATCTGTGCTTCACAGCGGGACAGCAACAACTAAAAAATGGCCCAGGACATTCAGCAACAACCAACGACCTCACAGCAGGGGCCAGGTTGTTGCTGGATGTCACACACAGCAACATCACTAGCAACATCGCTGTTACGTCACAAAAGTTGTTCGTTAGCAGCGATGTTGCTAGCGATGTTGCTAGCGATGTTGCTTAGTGTGACGGGGCCTTAAAATACCTCAACAACAGAAACCTCACACAAGTGACCCCATTTTGGAAACTAGACAACTCAAGGATTTTAACCAGGGGTATAGTGAGGATTTGGAACCCACAGGTACCACACAGAATTTGATAACAATAGCTTGTCAAATTGAAAATAATTTTTTTTTGCTTTAGCACCAATTTTGTCACTTTTCCTTGTAGACCTTAAAGTTTCTTATGCACTTTCTACTGGGTGTGGCAAAACCCCACATACATTCAAAAAGGTCTGTTTGGACAAATGGCAGGACTCGAAATGGAAGAAGCACAATTTGAATTTTCAAACACAAGTTTGGCTGAAGTAGAGTGTGGGCATCATGTCACCTTTGCAGAGCCACTAAAAGAGGTTCAAAAACATCAGAAACACCCACAAGTGACCCCATTTTTGAAACTAGACCCATAAAGCAATTCTTTTATGAGGGTGCTGAGCATTTTGAGACCATAAGTGCTTCACAGATCTTTTAAGATGCAGATAGCAAAGCAATTTCATTTTCCCACAAAATGTTGTTTTAGCCCCAAATTTGTGACTTTCACAATAGATAGAGAAAAAAAAAAGAAGATTGTTACACGATTTCTCTCGAACACAGTGAGACCCTATATGTGTTCAATAGCTAATGTTTGGGCACCTGGCAAAACTCAGGAAGCGCAATTTAAGTTTGGAGTGCAAATTTGGAAGCAGTGTTGCATTTGCAAACAAAAAAAAACAACAAAACAAACCCCAGAACAGAAACACCTACATGTGACCCCATTTGGCAGACTAAATCCTATAAGGGATTCAAGTATTGGTATAGTGAGTATTGTTAATCCACAAACTACATAGACCTTTAGAAGATTGTGGGCTGTGAAAAAAAAAGAAAATCAAAAAGTAAATTTTTTTCGAGCTAAAATTTTACTTTAGCTTCAAAAATATTAATTCACACAAGGGGCAATAGGACAATTTATGTAGTTTTTACCAAATGTGACCGTACCCCATATGTGGTTGTACTCTACAGTTTGAGCATACATCAGGGATTAGGTAGGAAAGAGCGCGACTTGGCTTTTACAGTGCAGATTGTTTGAATAAATTGTGGGCTCCTTTAGCTGAGCCCCTGAGGCGCCAGATCAGCAGAAACCCCACAAGTGATCCCATTGTAGAAACACATGTGTCACAAAAACAAGGTAACAACAAAGCAACAGCTCGGGTCCAACATGACTGTGCCAGTCAGTACACACACACTAGCACACCAGGACATTTACACTCACAACCAGGGTGGGAGACCCCCTTAGAGCCAGGTGACAGGGCTGGGCACTGTGAGCTAACAGGCAGCCAACTGAGAAGGGAGGGACCAGACCTGGGGGAGGAGCGAGTGACCTGGGAAGTGTGGGTGGACAGCAGGAGTTAGTTAGTTGGTAGGAGTGAGAGAGGAAAGAGTAGAGAGGAGAGGAGTGAGAAGTGAGTAGAAAGACCAGCCACTCAGAGGAGAACGTAGCTGGAGAGCGAGAGAGCAAGCTCCAAGGACAGAGGGATCCTGTGGGGTGCAAATCCAGAGCTCCAAGTACTTTGAAAGCACGGGGTGCAGATCCCAAAACAGACCAGGACTTCAAGCATCTGTTAACTCTGCCAGGCTGGTGGGTTTACAGGACTCATCTGCCACCACTGACATCTGAGGCATCGGCAGCAAAGAGGGGACTGGGAGAAATTCCCTTAAATAGTCCAAGCTGCCTGCGGCAGGACCCACAAAACAAAACAATCACTGATCTCGGGGAGACCAGCCAGAGAAAACACTGCCAGCAGCCAGCGAGGGTGCTCAAGACAGTGAAATCCTAGGTACATTGCCCCCTGGGAAATATGCAAATGGCTGGTTTCTATGTTGAGACTCCTAACAGAGGCTCCATAGACCTTTTTGATTTGCGGCAGGACCCAGACACCAGACGGACCTCCAGGAGCTCCATGCCAGGGAGGACTGACAAATACACCAGAGTGCAAAGGTAGAAGAGTGGCACCAGGTCGGCTGGCACAGCTATCAAGGACACGGGCGCACCTGGGATCCAGCACGTCTCCAGGTTGTGAACCCAGTGAGTAAAAACAACAAAACTGCACTCCCTGTCTGGACTGACTTATTGAGGCGCGCTTCCTCGTTAACCCTTCACCTACACCTGGGGAAAAGCCGTGTTCGTGGAGAGCCCCACCATCCACCCTGCCCCCAGCCATCATCCCCAGCGGGAACCCACAGCGGCGGCCCTACCATCCCTGGCCGCAAATCGCGAGTTGCGTAGTCGGACTATATTTTTATTTTTATTTTCATTTAAAAACTGTTCGACAGTGCCCCCGGGTCCGGGACCCCTCGAGCCACAGACCGCCCGAATCCGAGCAGCTCGGCTGCCCCGGGGCGCGACAGCTTTTAAAAACTGGCATAGTCGGCAGGATTCAGACTAGACCCGCCAAAACAGGTGACAAGCGTGCCTTTTTAGACTTAACTGCCAAAAGTTGAACTAGCCGCCATTTTCTGGACTGTAAACCTGCTACGCTATCAGGAAAGGGTGCTAAACCTGAACTCCCCGCCCCTAGCGAGTGTCCAGGATGTAAGAGGGTGGCCCAAGGCAGAGATACCGGAACTCTGCAAAAACAAGCTTCTGGATACCGGAGGAGAAGGATGTCTGCCCCAGGGGAGCAGGAGTCCGGCGACCTGGAGCCAGGCACTGCCGACTGGCTGGACTGGGAGCTGACCCAGTTCTGCGTCCGGGCGCTGGCGCAGTCACTCCAGCAACTGATGGAGTGGTGTGCAGAGCTGCGGGACTTAGCTGTGGCGGTGTGGGCCCATGAAAGCTGGGCCACACGACCAGTGCCAGTCCGGTAGGTGGCCACCCAGACCCCCTTGCTGATGCCGCTTGGGGTGGAGGTGGAGCAACAGTGCCGCACCACCGGAGAGCATCAGTTGGAGCCGACCACCAGCAGTGTCCTAACACCGACCCCAGCTGTGGACCAGGCTGCAACCCCAGTCCCAACGGCCAGATCAGACCATGCCTCAACGCCTGCGCAACCGGCCGAGAAGGACCAGGCCGCACCGCTGTAGTCACTAGCCAAGGACGCAGTAGCGACGCCTGATGCCCCGCCTGCGACAACCTTGCCTACCATCATGGAGGAGAAGGATGTCGCTGACCCCGCTTTGGAGGCCCTACCAGCTGCCTTTGCCGGGGCTCCGGCAACGGAGCTTCCAGAGGTGAGCCAAATTGCCCAGTCCGGGATCCCTACTCGCTCCCCGCCTTGGATTGTCCAGGCCGCGGGATTGGGTGCTGCCCTGTCACCGGAGGTGGAGGAGGCGTGCCAGGCCATGGCCTTAAAACTGTCCCAGGAGCAGGAGGAAAGGGAGACCCGGAGGGTCCAGACGAAAGCTCGTGACCTGCAGGAAAAGCAGACCCTCCGGATGGCCACTTGGGGAGCCCGTGGGGCCCGGTACATGGGAGTAGTAGACTGGTTCCACCAGAGGAGGGGTTGGGGATTCATTTCTGAACCAGGCCTCAGTGTGGGAGTGTTTGCGTCCCGTCGGGACGTGAGGGCCCACCTGCCCAGGGGTCACCCTGGGCGGGACCTGAAAGTGGGCAACATGGTGTCCTATACCAGGCACCATGGGCTGGTACGCTCTAGATGTAGAGCCGCAGCCAGCTAGGGTTGTTGAAGAAGCACCCAGTTCTGCACACCCTTCAGCAACATCACAATAAAGTAACTGTGCCAAGTTATTCAGTGACTGCCAACCTGTTCGTTACCCCAGTTGACTGAGTTAAAGTTTACAGGAAAAATGTTTAATGCCTTGAACATTTTGATATTTTGCAAAAGTTATGCTTTGAAAAGTTAACCAGTAACCATGGACCTGAGTCACAGGACTGGAAGTCACACAAACGATTAATGTAAATAGTTGCACTATTGTGTGCTAAACCTGCAGCCTGCTGTACAGGACTGTTCCCAGGAGAGTGACAGGCGCAGGAAGGGTCCGTGGCAGAGTAGGCCAGGACCCCGTCAAAACAGGAACCGGTGACGCTCACCCAGGACTTTCCCACTGTGGGAAACCACTGAGCAGTGGTGCCAGAGGCTTTGGGTGGCGGGTGGTAAGGAAGGTGAAACCAGATTGAAACATTAAAGGAAATGAACCTCCCAAAAGGAAAGAAATGTTGAAAATGTTCAAAATGTTTGAAAATGTTTACAATGTTATGCATGTAAAAACTGCAGTATGACCTGTTTGAATTACAGCCCGCGGATGTGCTGGATTTAACCAAGAGGGAATGTGACGACCCTGCGGTAACCAGGTGTCACAAAAACAAGGTAACAGCAAAGCAACAGCTCAAGTCCAACATGACTGTGCCAGTCAGTACACACACACACACACACACACACTAACACAATTAGGACATTTACACTCACAACCAGGGTGGGAGACCCCCTTAGAGCCAGGTGACAGGGCTGGGCACTGTGAGCTAACAGGCAGCCAACTGGAAAGGGAGGCACCAGACCTGGGGGAGGAGAGAGTGACCTGGGAAGTGTGGGTGGACAGCAGGAGTTACTTAGTTGGTAGGAGTGAGAGAGGAAGGAGTAGAGAGGAGAGGAGTGAGAAGTGAGCGGTAGTAAAAGGACATGTGTCAAGACAGACCACAGAATCTTGAGACACAGGGAAAGTAGCAAATACTCCGCAGAGACCTGAGTAGAAAGATCAGCTATTCAGGAGAGACAGTAGCTGGAGAGCGAGAGAGCAAGTTCCAAGGACAGAGGGATCCTGTGGGGTTGGACATCCAGGGTTCCCAGTACTTTGAACGCTCGGGGTGCAGATCCCATAACAGACCAGGACTTCAAGCATCTGTTAACTCTGCCAGGCGGGTGGGTTTCCAGGACTCATCTGCCACCACTGACATCTGAGGCATCGGCAGCAAAGAGGGGACTGGGAGAAATTCCCTTAAATAGTCCAAGCTGCCTGCGGCAGGACCCAGACACCAGACGGACCTCCAGGAGCTCCATGCCAGGGAGGAAAGACAAATACACCAGAGTGCAAAGGTGGAAGAGTGGCACCCAGGTCAGCTGGCACAGCTATCAAGGACATGGGCGCACCTGGGATCCAGCACGTCTCCAGGGTGCGAACCCAGTAAGTAAAAACAACCAAACTGGACTCCCTGTCTGGACTGACTTATTACCGTGCGCTTCCACGTTAACCCTTCACCTACCCATGGGGAAAAGTCCTGCTCGTGGAGGGCTCCACCATCCATGCTGCCCCCATCCATCATCCCCAGCAGGAACCCGCAGCGGCGGCCCTACCATGCCTGGCCGCAAACCGCGAGTGGCATAGTCGGACTATATTTTTGTACCGCCCCGGCTTGGATCCGGGATCGTGGTGGCTCGAGGGCCCCGGACCCGGGTTGGCGGACACTTTGCTCCGTGAAAGGGAGTATTTACAGGGGATAAGTTCATGACATCACCTTTGGTTTGCGGTAATGGGAGTATCGCTGCTGCTGTAAGGAGTACCAGGGCAGACGGAGTTAAGCAGCCTGATGTTAGTCCCTCCACAGGTAGGGAAGGCCCCGGGCTTAGGGGTGTTGGTGGTTATTTGGGAGAGCAGGGTGCAGGGGACCAGGGTACTCACTGTGGGTAGTCGTGGTGCTGGATGAGGATTATAAAGGAGACACACACGCTGCAAGTAAACCAAATTCTCTGTGTGTCGCTGTGGGAAGCCCGTCCAAGTACCCGGTCCCATCGGTGTCTCATAGTAATCCAGAGCCTGCTTCCGTGCACAGTTTCGTGTCCGTGTGGGTCCCTCTAGCCTGAAACTATGAGGTCCCGCTCTTCAGTTTTTAAGTAAAGATGTGCTCCCAAGGGCTGGCACTTGGGACTTTAATGGGTTTCTTTCTCTGGAAAACCCTGCCCCCTACGGTGTGCTGATGCCCTCAGCCTCTGAGCTTTCTGGGAAGGTACCTGATGGTCCCATTCGTCTGCAGGTTAATTGCCAGGACGATGAATCTGCTCCTGACCTAGGGTCGTGTACCCAGTCATGCTCGGTACCGATCAGTTCTTTTGGGCTTTCTGGTGCCGACAGTCCTCCTAGACTATGTCACTGCCACCAGTCCCCGACTCCTCAGGTCCCGGACTACTGTCTGCGACCCAACCACAGTCGTTCTAGCTCCCACTCCCCAGCTCCTCTCTCCTTGAGGGCTCTCACGTGACTGTTTTCTTCCCTCCCACCAGTCTGCCTGACCCCTAGGTGGGTGGCCCTTTTCCAGCTAGACCAACCCACTGGTGTGTCTGACAGGTCATGATGTGAGGTGTTGATTGGGATTTGTGGTGCTGATAGACGTGACACCGGTTTCTGGGAACGTGGAACCAGTGGGGGTAGGTCGTGCATCCTGAGGGAACAGGATGCAGTTCTCTATAGCACCCTTATGTATTCAGGGGCGCTACATTTTTATTTTTATTTTCATTTAAAAACTGTTCGATGGTGCCTCCGGGCCCAGGACCCCTCGAGCCACGGACCGCCCGGATCAGAGCAGCTCGCCTTCCCAGGGGCGCGACAGTGCCATATTGTAGCATCCACGCAATGCTTTTTTTTTATCTGGAAAATTGATCATATGCCAGTTTAGTGCCCACATATTGAGCCCAGTTTGTGCTTCTGGTGACATATTGTAAATTGGGCTCTTCTGATTACAGTAATGCCACATACTTGGCTGCTTACTGTGACTTAGGCCAGTGGGGCTCAGAAGGGTATTTGAATTTGGGAGCACAGATTTCACTTTTGTTTGAAGGGTGGGAGCCAAGGCACTTTTCCAGAGGCTTGGCTCCATCAGTAATGCCCAATATTTCCAGTGACAGACCTAAGTTGGGGGCTGGTTTTATGCGGGATAAGTTAGAGATCTTTTGGGGAACAAACTTTATTGCCTTTTAGTATAAGGAATCACTTTTTTGTACTACACTGAGCCGGGGTAGCATGCATGGGACATTGTGAGGAGGGAGCAGCATGCATGGGACACTGTGAGGAGGGGGCAGCATGCATGGGACATTGTGAGGAGGGGGGCAGAATGCATGTGACATTGTGAGGAGGGGGCAGCATTCATGGGACATTGTGAGGAGGGGGCAGCATGCATGGGACACTGTGAGGAGGGGGCAGAATGCATGGGACATTGTGAGGAAGGGGCAGTATGCATGGGACATATTGAGGAGGGGGCAGCATGCATGGGACACTGTGAGGAGGTGGCAGCATGCATGGGACAGGACATTGTGAAGAGGGGGCAGCATGCATGGGACACTGTGAGGAAGGGGCAGCATGCATGGGACATTGTGAGGAGGGGGAAGTATAAAAGGGACATTGTGAGAAGGGGGCAGCATGCATGGGACATGGTAGCACAAGGCATATTCAAATAACCATTTAAATTCATAACTTAAATAATTTATATAAATAAATAAATAAATAGACACAGACAGAATGTGGATGAAAAGTGGCCGTGATGGTTTATTAAGAGTAACCAATACAATCAAATAAACATTAAAGATACAAAAAACCTATAAATACATTTTAAACAAAATTGCATGATGTTACACCATCATGCCACCAAAATAAACCATTACCAAGCAAATCCACCCAGGCGAGCTGGGTGATTTTTCCCTCTAATAAAACATATGAAACCACTGTATATACGAAAAAACAGTGGGCGGGTGGGCGGGTATTTCTTCAATCTTCAGCAGCTGGACTGCCAGCTGACCGATTAGTCACTCATATATATACCAAAAATCTCCCGCACAAAACACTAACCACCAATCATATTAAAGTAAAAAAGGCGCGCAACAGCTGGTTCAAACCAGTTTCCTCAGCTGTCCGCGTTACATCACCTCACTTCACCCTTATCTAATAAGTTAACTCTTTCTTTACCAGCTTCAACCTCACTGATCTTTTTCTCTGCCTGTGCGACCATGGCAACCCCTCGATATCGGCTATGGGGTTTTTTCATGGTAGCACAAGGCATATTCAAATAACCATTTAAATTCATAACTTAAATAATTTATATAAATAAATAAATAGACACAGACAGAATGTGGATGAAAAGTGGCCGTGATGGTTTATTAAGAGTAACCAATACAATCAAATAAACATTAAAGATACCAAAAACCTATAAATACATTTTAAACAAAATTGCATGATGTTACACCATCATGCCACCAAAATAAACCATTACCAAGCAAATCCACCCAGGCGAGCTGGGTGATTTTTCCACAAGGACACGACTAAACAGTCGTGGCCCCCCCCAAACCACTCAGCCACTTCTCAACCACAGACTGTAAACCCACATTAAAAATATCTAAACCGATCTCGGACAGATGAACCCAATCAAGCCTAAATAACCCTGGAGTAAAGCCCTCCAAATCAATGTGCCGATAATAGAAACCACCCAAAACAATAAACAATTTTTCTAGCTCCCTATTAATCCTCTTTCTAATCTTATTCATGAACGAACACCCCTCCTGACTCCACACTAACCGCGGTATCATCTCCGAATACACCAAAGTAGTGTCTGGAAAAACAGTTTTTATACTCATTAAATCCCTTCGCATACTAAATAACATTTCAAGAGTATTAATTTTTCCAATGTCGTTTCCTCCCAAATGAATAATGATTAAATCTGGAAGAGGGGCCTTCAAGATCAAATCATTCAAAACATGAACTAAGTTTAACCACCGTAGACCCCTGTATCCAAACCAAAAAATTTGAATAGATTCCTGCTGGAATGATAAATTTTCAGTGTAGGTCCTGTGCTTGGCTCTCTTCTGAGCCCAAAAAATGTAAGAGTGTCCTACAATCCATACCGTCAAAGGTCCTAAAAAATTGAAAATGATTAAAACAATAAATTAGGACGAATGTACCCCTTAAACCTCCTTGATTCCCAGCGGCCAATACACTTAATTGTGTCATCGCCTAGCCCGAGCATTGCCGCTTCAGTGGCAGCTCCTATCCTAAAAGAGTGAGAGGAAATTTTTTGGGAGCCAATGTGCAGTTTAGCAAGACATTTCTTTAGAACGCTATTAAACTGAAATATGGTAGCTGGTTCCCCATTGGCATGGACCAAAAAAGAGCCAGGCACCATAGCACGATAATGGAACCAGTCACGAACATTACTAACCGGACATACCTCTGACTCCAGCACTTTATTTAATGAAATGACACGACCCTTACCCAATTGATCCGTTTTTGATCTCTGAAGAGAGATCAATAGTCGTTCATTTGATAATACTACATCGCTCAATAGTAAACCAGATAACCGATTCTTACTACGAGCTACCAACTCACTGATTCTTAACGCTGCAAAAAACATCAGGACGAAGGCCGTTCTGAATAAACATGTTTCAAACGAGTCAAAACAAACAAATGGTAGTACTTCCCATAGCTTCCCGAGTAAATCAAAAGAAATTGGACATCTTTTATCGGGGTGACACCCTGCTCTTTTTAAACCCTTTAAAACCTGCTTCACTGCAAAGAAACTATTCAGAGGGGGGCTGCCCTGTAGTTTTAGAAAAAATGAAACACCGGCAATAACCCTTGCAAGTGAAGCATAACTAATATTCTCATTTAATAAACCACTTATGAATAATAAAGCTGCATCCATATTTACTGCACCAACCTTTACATTCCTTATAACACAAAAATCACACCATTTTTTCCATGCGACTGAATAACCAGCCCATGTTCTACTAGCCACTGAATTCATAATTGCCCCACTAATCCCACTCATAGAATGTCCCACAGATGACGAGGGCAAGGAGTGCCGTCTTGATCGGCATCGGGAACCAGATGCCGAAACTTCGCCAACTGCTGGTGAGAGAGACAATCAGCCACAGTATTTCTATTCTCCTTCATATCAAATGCTGCTTTTAACCAAATATTAAACTTTAAGCAAATTAAAACGAGATGCCTCAATATCTTTGACGCCCAACCACATTTTGAAGATAATGTGTTGATACAGAAAACTAACCCTTGGTTATCGGAAATAAAAATAATCCTTTTATTTGCTAAAATTTTACCCCAGATCACTACTGCTACAAGAATTGCAAACAGCTCCAACACCGTATCATTCTGAATCACCTTGTTCTGAACCCATGACTCGGGCCAGCAACCAACCGACCAGTGGTTATGTAGAACAATCCCATAACCCAGGGAACTATTGACACCAACAAAAAAGGACAAAGCTTCGGATGACTGAAACTATTCCTGCCAACAAGCTACCCCGTTAAAATCCTGAAGAAAATCCAACCAAATAGCCAAATCCTCTTTCATGTTCCTAGAAAGCCTGATATGAGCCCTTGGGGATTTTACCCCTTTTGTAGCGTCGTAAAGGGTCCGAGAAAACACCCTGCCCATCGGAATGATCCGTAAGGCAAAATTCAAAGACCCGAGTAATGACTGTAATTCTTTTAGCACTACCTTTTCTTTTACTGACATATCACCAATCAAGCATTTAAGTTTAGTAACCTTTTCTTCAGGTAACCTGCATTCCATTTTTTCAGAATCTATCACGATGCCTAAAAACTCCAACCTGCGGCACGGGAACACCGTCTTCTCGTCCGCAAGTGGAACCCCAAACAACTTAGCTATATCTATGAACTTTAATAATAACTCCAAACACCCTGACGACTGACTACAGCCAATGAACAAAAAATCATCTAAATAATGAATAACTCCCCCTACTGACATCTCATATTGTAACACCCATTGCAAAAACGAAGAAAAAGCTTCAAAAATACAAACAAGATAAAGAAAAACCCATCGGTAAACACATATCAAAATAAAACTTCCCTTCAAAACAAAAACCTAAAGAATTAAAACCTGAAGGATTCACTAGCAACAAACGAAATGCCGCTTTAATATCCGCCTTTGCCAATAACGCATTCCTACCAAAACGTCTGAGCAATTCTACCGCCATATCGAAAGACGCGTATTTTACAGACGAACTAGCAGTATCAATCTCGTCGTTTATAGACCCACCCGCCGGGTATGACAGGTGATGAATAAGTCTAAAACTCCCTTTCTCTTTTTTGGGCACTAATCCTAATGGGGAGACTCTAAAATTAGCGAACGGAGGAGCACTAAACGGCCCAGCAACTCTGCCGGCCTCAACTTCCTTTTCAATTTTTTCTTTCGCAATATGAGGAAGCTCCTTAACCGAAGCCAAATTTTCGAACATACAACAACCTAAACCCTTAAATTTTGGTACAAAAAATCCCTCTGTGAAACCATTCAGCACCAAATCACGCTTCACCTTGTCTGGGAAAAGGTCGAGCCATGGACGCATTTTTTCCACCCTCACTGGCGTCAACGCTTTTACTAAGTTGTTCCTTAAGTGAAGCTCCTTGGGCACTGGTTTGGGCAATCTTTTTAAAGCACTTAGCCATGGGATGTGTTCCCCCGCAAAATGAGCACTCATGTCGAAATCGACAATTGTTTAACCATTTACATGTTGTCTCATTATACGCGAAACACACCCCTTTTTTCAAACCCTGAGAATTATGTCTAACCGGATTATTTCTTTGTGGGAGCATCAGATTCAACCAGAGCCCTCCCTGAGTTCTAGTACTATTCAAGGAGTTCACTAAAGATAACTCCTGACTATTACTATTTAAAATATCCACTAGTGTTTTAAACACCACATCTTTTAAATTATTAGGGAAAATGTTCTGCACAGGGAAAGGGGTAGTAGGCATCTCACCCCTCCTGCCGTCCTGTTCCTGAAGACTTGCATCCGACCCGTCATCGCTGGACCCAGTCCCGGAAGCCGACCGATCCTCTTCAGGGCAACACCGACCTCCGTGCTCCTCTTCATGCCCCGCCGCTGGAGCAGGCGTACCGCCTACCCAAGCCCCGAGTGCCGCCGCTGCCCTAGAGCTGCTCTTTTGCTTGGGCAGCGGCTGAACACTCCGGCCTTTGCTGCGCCCCCGTTCCCTGGGCGCCGCCATCTTCTTCCTGTTGACCGCGTCAGCTGACTCGCCGCGACTTCCTGTTGCGGTCGCGCCGGTCCCGGATTGATGACGCTGCTGCTCTCGCGATGACGCCCCTCGAGACTTGACACCCGACGTCTTCTTCCGCTCCACAGCACTCCTCCGCGATGACGCTGTCGGCGGTGAGTATGCTTCTTTTCTTCTCCTTTTCCTCCGCTGCGTCTTCTCCGCCGACTCCTCCGCTGCCGACTCAGGATTCACGACCAGCGGCGACTCCGCCGGCCGCTCCGCTTCAGCTGGCTCCAACGATGCCGACGGATCAACGGCTTTCAGGCAGGATCTCAGCCATTCCTCGCCGCCTCGCTCTCCGGCTCTTCTCAACAGCTGCTGCAGGAGGTCTTCCATGATGTATTTCTTCAATCTTCATCAGCTGGACTGCCAGCTGACCGATTAGTCACTCATATATATACCAAAAATCTCCCGCACAAAACACTAACCACCAATCATATTAAAGTAAAAAAGGCGCGCAACAGCTGGTTCAAACCAGTTTCCTCAGCTGTCCGCGTTACATCACCTCACTTCACCCTTATCTAATAAGTTAACTCTTTCTTTACCAGCTTCAACCTCACTGATCTTTTTCTCTGCCTGTGCGACCATGGCAACCCCTCGATATCGGCTATGGGGTTTTTTCATTGTGAGGAGGGGCAACATGCATGGGACATTGTGAGGAGGGGGCAGCATGATGTGAGGTCAATGTGCAGATCATATTTCATAATTGAGGAAGGTGTGGTGGGTATAATTTATAAGGGAGGGCAGTGTGTAGTTTATTAGGGGCAGTGTGACAGTCACAGTATATAAGTGGGGACGGTGTGGTGGGAATATTTTATACTCATGCTATGTTTTGATGTGCCCATGGTGATCCCCATTGGGGGGGGCGGGGTTAGTGCCCTGCGTTTCTCATTGATACTTTTTCAAGTGTTTTACAGAGTAGATCTGCCTTAAACAGATGTCGTGTGCGAAAACTCAGTGTTACATTGTCACTAAGGGGCGCGACCACTTAAAGTGCCTAGGGCAGCACGAAGGCAAAATACAGCCCTAACTGAGCGCTTACATCAGGATTTCAGTGTATATCCCCACAAAAAATGCGATTCAGATGAAACCACTCACTATGAGTCATGTGGGGGCTAGGGCCAGCATGAGCACCCGGGCAAGTGCTGGAGCCCTGGACAGCCAGGAACGGGAGGCACCCACACGCCATAGGCAGCTCTGCAGCCCCCGGGACAAACTTTGGGGGCTGCAGTACTTGGGCTGGCAGATGAACTTTGATGGCTGCCAGCCCTTTGAATCCACACTCTTCACTGCTGAATGTTGCCTGCAGGTGCATTGAAGTTCATCTTGCTGAAGTCAAACAAGTCTGTAGCAGGAATTTGTGGGAGAAAACAGGGTTTACTGAAGAAATACAGGAACTGTACACATGATAATCGACAGAAAAACACAAGTTATCCCTAATGGCAGTTATACCAGAGAGAGCAGCTCAAAACAGACAAGATACACTACATATTACAGAACAGCGCCATCTACTGCAATGTAATTCCAACATAATAAATCTGTAGCTTGTTGCATTTATTTCAACATATCTGAGGGCAGAGCTAATGAGCTCCCATCCCACAGACTGAGCCGCAGAACCAGGCAGCATCCCCCGACAGAGCTTATGCCCTCCTGAGCTGTATGCCACTGTCCCCCCTCATTAAATGTGTATACCCACAGAGCTGTATGCTAGACCAGTAACATGTTTGCTCCACCAGTAATGGTTTTGCCCCAGCTGTTATGTATATATTTTAGCACTCAGCCCTTCCTATGATGTATATGGGTCGCCCGAAGATAAAGGGTACTCAGATCCGGGCCACGGGGTCACTTCTGAGGGTATCACGGTGGCTTGACCTGGTCTGTGATCCCAGGCTGAGGCTCCACAGTAAGAAGGGGATTAGGTAAGTGAGATTGTCCGTGACGCCACCCGTGGTGTGCGGTGAGGTAACGGAGCACCGCCGCTGCCGGTAAATGGATCCCGGGGATGGTGGTGGGCAGCAAGGTGGTGATTTCCCTCCACGGGTAGGGTGTTGGTGTCCCGGGACCCCAGTGAGGTGGTGCAGGGAGGAGATGGAGACCGTCTGAGAGCTGTGCGCCCGGTTGGACCAGGGGATGTTGTTACTTACAGTTCGCTTTTCAAGGAAATTCACACAGAGTCAGGAATTAACCAGAAATTGCCGGTGTCTGCAGCCTTCGGTGCGGAGGGTGTTTGGGGTCCCACACACACAGTACAGCAGGATCCTGGTCTTGTTTTGCAGCCAGACGCTTCTTTCTCCTTCCTCAGTCGGGAACAGGGAGTCCACTCCCCCTGCAGTGATCCGTGTTCTGTCCCCACTTAAAGGCGATGGAAGGTGCGTAGCTGTGAGAGGATGTGAGAATCTTACCTTCGTTTTTCCTATAGGTGGGGCAGACAGGACCAGAGCGCTCCAGAGTGAAACATGCACATGCTGAGATGAAACAATGGTGGTTTATTTTCTCCAAAGGTTAGGACATGCAGAGTGCAGTAATCCAAGTACTTGGCATTGTAATTCTCCAGTGATGCTTGCCTCTGAAGCTACTACGTGGTCAGAAGACTTTGCTCCTAGTAGCTCCAATCCAATAAGGGATGTTGTTCTCACAAACTCTGGTTTGGAATGAACATACCAGGATGTGATGCAAGAGGGTCATCAGACACTCCCATGGGCTGGACAAAAGAAACAGAGGAGCAGAAAGGTCTGACCAGTAGATGGCAGCAGAGACAAGCATGAAAAACATTAAATAACAGTTTTAACTAAGACAAATAGAAACAGCACACTCCCCGTCTGAAATTCACTTTGGGGATTTCACTATTGAGTCCATAATACAACCTGAAAGGAAAGGCATGTTAAATGCAAAAACAAGCTCAATTGAGTCCAAAACAAGAAGGATGGCTCAAAGTTCAGGTCCGGTAGCGTTCATCCTGTAGAGACGCTCTCTATGGGCAAAAGCAGAACAAGTTCATGGATTGGCCTTGCAAAGGTCTTCGTCTCACCTTTCCTGATGACCTTTAGCTCCACCTTCCGAACATTGCCGTCCTGACTAGGCAGTATCCTAGTAATTAGTCCCATAGGCCAGTCAGTCCTTTCTGTGGTCTGATCTTTCATGAGGACTAGGTCTCCTTCCTTGAGGTTCGGCTTGGGATGTCGCTTCTTTCTTCCTTGAAGAATGGTGAGGTATTCCTTCCTCCATCGGTTCCAGAAGTAGTCAGCCAAGTATTGAACCCGTTTCCAGTGTTTTTGATAAGTGTTCGCGTGGGTGAACTCTCCACTGGGCATTACCGCGTTGTCAGTTTTTTGGGTAATAAGAATAGTAGAAGTCAATATGGTTGGTGTTTCTGGATCCATGGTCACCGGCACAAGGGGTCTTGAATTGATAATGGCTGAGACTTCAGCTAAAAGAGTGACTAGAGTCTCATGTGTGAGTCTTGAGGAATTGACGTCCATTAGCATGGAGTTCAAGAGGTTGCGTGAAATCCCGATCATCCTCTCCCAGGAGCCTCCCATGTGAGAACTGTGAGGGGGATTGAAGATCCAGGTGCAACCTTTCTCTGCCAGCTGATCTTGGATAGGTTTGGTGTCGATGTTCAGTTCTCTACATGCACCGACGAAGTTGCTTCCACGGTCAGACCTCAGCTGTTTCACTGGTCCTCTGATGGCAAGGAACCTTCTCAAGGCGTTGATTAGGCTGGAGGTATCCATGGACTCTAACACCTCAATATGAACGGCTCGAACACTCATGCAGGTGAATAACACCGCCCACCGCTTGCTGTTTGCTTGGCCTCCGCGAGTTCTGCGTGTGGACACCATCCATGGTCCAAAAACGTCTAGGCCCACGTAGGTGAAAGGTGGCTCTGTAGAAAGTCTGTCTGTAGGCAAGTCAGCCATTTGCTGGTACAGTTGTTTTCCTCTCGCTTTACGACAGTGCACACAATCGTGTAGTATTTGTGCTACACGTCTCTTCATTCCAATAATCCAGAGGCCTGCAGACCGTAAAGCATCTTCTGTAATTTGCCTGCCTTGGTGTTCAGTCTTTTCATGGTGGTGTCGGATCAGCAAGACTAACATGGTGTTTGTTGGAAATGATGAGAGGATTTTGTTCTGCAACTCCAAGATGAGCCTGATTTAAACGACCACCAACTCTCAGTAAGCCGAAACTGTCGATGACTGGGTTTAAATTGGCGAGAGGACTTCTTAATGGAATCTGCTGTTTGTTGTATAAACACTTCCATTCTATGGCGAATTCACTCTGTTGGAGGTGGCGTATTATGAGGGACTCGCTATAGGAGATGTCCTCAGCAGAAAGGGGTTTGTGGCAGACATGCCAGCGATGACAGTCTGTTTTTAAGGTCCGTATGATAGCATCTGGCGATGTGCACTAACCTAGCGCCAGTCCTGACGAGCCTCATCCAGCTGGAGAAACGTTCAAAACGTTGGCAACCGAGGCTGGAAGTTTTTTCTGCGCTGGTGGCCAGGGTATTTACTTCAGCTCGGACATCTGGATCATTGTCTGGATCTAGGATGCTGAAGGCTTCCTGGACACCTTCTTCTGACTGTCTCAGCAGGAACTCTGGACCTGTAAGCCAAGAAGAGTTAGCAAAAGAACGTAGGTCTAGTTGCGTGATCTGCTGGATTCAGTTCGGCTGGTACAGGTTCTGCTAGGTTGTTGCAGACTTCCTTGTCCATAAAGGCGACGCGGTGTTCTCTCATTGCAAGCTTGCTGTTCATAGAACGCTGAAGAGAGTTAAATCTGGTCTGAGCTTGAGCTCGGTTGTTTGGGAGTCTTACCCTGGTAGATCGGAAGGGTAATGGAGAGACCCAATGGTTGGTTTTGTCTTTAGAAAACTCACAGTCCATTATTCCGATGAATTCTCTGTCCTCTACTGACAAGGCTACTTTATCGTCGTCCTTGGTTGTGTGAAAGACTGATCTTCCCAAGTTGTCGATATGCAGAGAAGAAGCGATGTCAGGTAGCTGTATTGTGTCTGGAGACTTCTCTTTCACTCCATAGTGATGAGGACATGGCTTTAAGCAGGTTGTGCGCCCATCTCCATGCACATAAGTCTTGAAGGAATCAATTTCTGATCGATCAACGCACACATTTCCTATGACTACCCATCCCAAGTCCAGTCTCTGGGCGTATGGTGTATAGTCAGGCCCATTACACTGCTGTCGCACCTTGTGTACCCTTAGGGCTGGTTCACACTAAGCGACAGCGACAACGAGGTCGCTGTTACGTCACCATTTTCTGTCGACGTAACAGCGACCTTGTAAGTCGCTGTTATGATCGCTGCTTAGCTGTCAAACACAGCAACGCAGCAGCGATCATAACCACGAGAGCAGGGAGCCACGCATACTGCTCAGCGCTGGCTCCTTGCTCTCCTAGCTACAGTACACATCGGGTTAATTAACCCGATGTGTACTGCAGCTACATGTGCAGAGAGCAGGGAGCCGCGCACACTGCTTAGCGCTGGCTCCTTGCTCTCCTAGCTACAGTACACATCGGGTTAATTAACCCGATGTGTACTGCAGCTACATGTGCAGAGAGCAGGGAGCCGCGCACACTGCTTAGTGCTGGCTCCTTGCTCTCCTAGCTACAGTACACATCGGGTTAATTAACCCGATGTGTACTGCAGCTACATGTGCAGAGAGCAGGGAGCCGCGCACACTGCTTAGCGCTGGCTCCTTGCTCTCCTAGCTACAGTACACATCGGGTTAATTAACCCGATGTGTACTGCAGCTACATGTGCAGAGAGCCGGAGCCGGCAGCACAGGCAGCATGAGAGCTGCGGAGGCTGGTAACTAAGGTAAATATCGGGTAACCACCTTGGTTACCCGATGTTTACCCTGGTTACAGCTTATCACAGCTGCCAGATGCCGGCTCCTGCTCCCTGCTCGCTTCATTTCGTCGCTCTCTCGCTGTCACACACAGCGATCTGTGTGTCACAGCGGGAGAGCGCCTTTGAAGAAAACGAACCAGGGCTGTGTGTAACGAGCAGCGATCTCGCAGCAGGGGCCAGATCGGTGCTCAGTGTCACACACAGCGAGATCGCTAATGAGGTCACTGTTGCGTCACGAAAACCGTGCCGTAGCAGCGATTTCGGTAGCGATCTCGCTATGTGTGAAGCACCCCTTAGATTGTCTCTGCCGATCAGGAGTAGAATCTCTGCATTATTGTCCAGAGGTGGGATAACACTAGCGAGGTGTCTTAGGTGTGGTTGATGAAATGCAGCTTCTGGGGTAGGAATTTCATTCCTGTGGCTGGGTATTTGGTCACATTCAACGAGCGTTGGTAGAGGTATTTCAGTCTTCCCATTGATAGGAGAAGCAATAAATCCCTGGGCTCTTCTGCCGCTAGTCTCTATGCGACCCAAGCAGGTGTTCAAAGTGTAGGGTTCTGATGGTCCATTAATTCCGAAGGCTTCAAAGAATTTGGTTCCTGCTAGGGACCGGTTGCTTTGGTCGTCTATGATGGCATACACCTTCATTGCCTTTTCTGGATGTCCCTCGGGATAAACCTTGATGAGGCATATTCGGACACAACATTGCTGTGTTTGGCCCTCTCCACATACCTCTGAGCATGAGCAGGAGACGGCTGTGGTGGTGTCAGTCTGATTCTTGGGCTCCCCGCCATGACTTGGAGTGGTGGTGACTGCAGCCGGTGTGTCTCTAGCTAGCTGGGTTGGGTGCATGGCTGAAACGTGTTTTTCACTATGACACGCCTCACACTTGAGGATGTATTTACAGTCCTTGGCCATGTGCTCAAGTGATGCGCAGCATTTGAAACAGATCCCAAGCTGTGAGGACTTTCTTGCGCTCCTGTAGGGTTTTGGATCTAAACCCTCTGCACTTGTTCAGTGAATGCGTTTTTTATGGATGGGACATTCTTGATTGAAAGACTTCTCGTGAGGAGATGGTGTTCTGTTTATCTGTGTGTGCTGCAGGTGGTGGTAGCTCAGTCTTCCTAACACTCACAGTGTTCTTAATGTCTCTGCGTTTGTGTATGGCACCTTCATACCTTGATGATGATGTTGCAGCTGCCGAAGTGTTGAATTCTAGGAAGTCGAGGCTGGGGTCGTTCCTCATCTGGGCCTGCTCATCGATGAACTTGCAGAACTGAATAAATGGGGGAAAGGTAATGTCATGCATTCTTTTGTACCTTGAGACTGACGTTGCCCATTTCTCCTACAGACTGTATGGCAGCTTCACCACGATTGGGTTCACTCCATGGGCTGTATCCAGGTAGCACAGCCCAGACAGACGAGGATCTCTTTTGGCGAGCTCCAGCTCCATGAGCAGATCACTTAGGTCTTGAAGCTTGTGGACTTCTTTAAGGTTGATCTTTGGGATGTCCTGCAGTCTCTTGAATAGGGCTTTCTCTATTGCTTCTGCGCTGCCAAAGGTGCATTCCAGTCTTTGCCATGCAGCAGCGAGACCTGCTTCTGCTTGTCCCACATAGACGGTTCTGAGGCTCTTGATACGGTTTGTAGAGCCTGGGCCCAACCACTTGATCAGGAGGTCGAGCTCCTGTTCTGCAGTGAAGTTGAGATTGGCGATGGCTGCCTTGAAAGTTGCTTTCCAGGCCCTGTAGCTCTCTGCACGATCATCAAATTTCGTGAGACTAGTGTTGATTAGCTCTCTGCTCACCATGAACCTGGCAAACTCAGACATATCTGATTTTTCACCACTTGTTGCCACGACGACTCGTGATGCCCCTGGGGCGTATGGGCTGCCTGGCGTGAATGGATGAGATGTTCCCGGGTAAAATGACGTTGCTGCAGGGTTGAGCTGTGGTTTAGCCTCTGTAGATTCTGATGACCGCTGCTTGAGCTGTGGAAGCGGGTCAGGAAACACTTGGTTGCCATCTTGCCGTGGTGACTGTGTTTGAGAGGGCACCTCTTGGTGACTGTTATTAATTTGCTCGGGTGCTTTAGGTGGCACTAGCACTGGTAGAGGTAAGTTGGAGGTTTCGGTGTTGTCGGCTTGGATGGGACTGCAAACCGGGGTTGCTACAGGTAACTGATTCAGTACATAGTCTCTTGTGCGATCAACTGGATTGTCTGCTTCCAGTGGTGGCGAGTGAGCTGGATCAGGACCTTGGATCAATGCTTGCTCAAGTAGTCTCACTTTAGCTAGCGCAACTTCCTCTTCCATCTGTGACCGAAGAATCTTTATCAGAGCCTCCACTTCTGCCCTTTTGGCTTCCGCTTTAGCAGCTTCTGCTTTTGCAAGGGCTTCTGCTTTAGCGGCTTCTGCTTCTGTCCTTTTGGCTTCTGCTTTAGCGGCTTCTGCTCTTGCAAGGGCTTCTGCTTCTGCCCTTTTGGCTTCTGCTTTAGCGGCTTCTGCAAGGGCTTCTGCTTCTGTCCTTTTGGCTTCTTCCTCTACTTCTTTCTGTGAAGGAACGTCTCACCTTGGATTCCTCTGCTCTTATGCGGGCCTCTAGTATCCTGTTGCTCAGGGCTGAGCTTCTTGAGGATGATGACCCGGATGACCGAGAGGAACGTCTAGATGAGGTTGATCGGTGTGATCTGGTTTCTTGCTGGTGAGAGATACGGTGTTCTGCCTTGTCTATAGCATCTTGCACCTTGGCATCTCTTTCCTTGTCTACCTCTTCTGCCTTGCTTAGGTCTGAAAGAGCTTCATCAATTTTAGAGTCTTTTAGAAAGGTAATGTACCTTGTTGACAGTCTCTTGTATCTTTCATGAGCTGTGTTCAGCCGTTCCAGAGCGGCTTGTAAGCATGTGGCATCACCTGATGAGAATTCAAGTCTTGACATGTAATAGGTGACTCGTTCCCACTGTTCCTCCAGGTGTTCACATAACTATCACACTATGAAAGATGAGCTTTCAGTGGCCTTTATCGTGGGTTTGGAAGAGCGCTTCGGTCGGACAACTTGGTCTGCTGAAAGCGTGGGCTCTGCCTCCTGGGCTTCATAATGGACAGTATCATATTGTATTTGCTCTGTTTCAGCAGTGGGGAACTGTCCAAGGTCTTTTTCGGCCATTTTGATTTAAGGTGTACTGTCTCTTTAAGAAACTTGACTTTTGAATAGGGGTCCAAAAATCGTTGTGCAGCTCTACAAGGACTCCCTGATGAGATTCCCAAGGTGTCTTTAGCAAAACTTGGGGTTCGCAGTGCAGCGATGCGCAGTAATGAGGTATAATGTACTGCAAGTCTATAGAAGTGGTATGGCTAGAGGGAAACAGCAGGTGCATAAACTGTCCCTTTACAATGCAAGCAGAGGTGACAGGATGTGGCAGATGGGAGAGCTTCCCCTTAGGCTTGTCCAGGCATGCACTGTGCAGGCAGACTAGTGCACAAGGCTTGTTGCTAGGCAGATTACATGGTAAGTTACAGGGTTCTTAGGGGGTCTGTAGCCGGGGTATTGAGCTCTTAAGCAGTCTTCTGACTGTTCTGTCCCCACTTTAAGGCGATGGAAGGTGCGTAGTTGTGAGGTTGTGAGAATCTTCCCTTTGTTTTTCCTATAGGTGGGGCAGACAGGACCAGAGCGCTCCAGAGTGAAACATGCACATGCTGAGATGAAACAATGGTGGTTTTCTCCAAAGGTTAGGACATGCAGAGTGCAGTAATCCAAGTACTTGGCATTGTAATTCTCCAGTGATGCTTGCCTCTGAAGCTACTACGTGGTCAGAAGACTTTGCTCCTAGTAGCTCCAATCCAATAAGGGATGTTGTTCTCAAAAACTCTGGTTTGGAATGAACATACCAGGATGTGATGCAAGAGGGTCATCAGACACTCCCATGGGCTGGACAAAAGAAACAGAAGGGCAGATTGCACAATACCCTGTGACGACCTGATAGGCCAGGGAAGTGCTCAGTGGAATACACAAGCTAAATGGAAACTGATCCTTTGTTTTGATTTTTGCTAGTTAGAACAAATAGCAGTAAAAGAATAGTTTTTTTTAACTATGCACGGACTACCGTGCGGTATTAGGTATAAAACGGATTCATTCTTTAGGGCTCATGCGCATGTAACTGCTGCTTATTCTGCAGTGATTTGCCAGCACATGTGTGTTTCAAATCACTGCAGAAATACTGCATAATTGATGGTTTTGTATTAAAAAAAAAAAAAACAACCCAATTTCATGCGCTCTGGATGCTGCCCCCACCATAGTGTGGGAGCTGCATCCAGAGCGCACAAATTGACAGTCATTTTATGAACGCACGGATTTGGGTCAAAATTTTAGCATCCAAATCGCTGCGTTCATAAAAGCAAAGTGCGGACGTCTCATGCACAATCTACATAGATTGCAGGGGACGCATGAATTTACGTTGCAGTGCATGCAATTACGCAACGTGTGCATGAGCTTTTAATGTTGGCGTGAACAGAGATCCCATATTTTAGTATTTTTTTTTAATGTTTTGCTGCTATCGCACACCAAAAATGCTTAATTCATTAGAAAAAAAAAAAACTTTGCCATGTTCTGCCAACAGAAACTAATATTTTTGCCAAATGAGCCATATTAGGGCTTGTTTTTTTGCAGGATGGTGATTTTTTTTATATTTTAAAACTTACTATATATAACCCTTAAAATTATGTACTTTATTAATATACATTAAAATCCACAACCCTTGTGCAAAATATTTCAAAAGGGAAAAACAAAGGGAGGAGGGTAAGATGCTCACCCTTTACATTAGCCCTCCCTCCTGTCCACTACCTACCGCGGGGTCGGCACCCTAATGCCTGCGAATAATGGCGCCCCCACTCAGCGGTGGCTGTCCCTGAAATGACCCTCAATAGACCCTCCACAAAGTGATGAAAAATAGATAGGGTTAAGAGTCATAAACTGGGTACACACATTCACAGTGGACAGGTAGAATGGAACAGCTGCACATGAACCTCAGATTTAGACCAACATCAAATATCACTGGTGATTCTGGGGGTAATACTTCAGACCGATGGACAGATCCGATGTACTGAATATCAAGTACCACTTGTGCTTCCAAGGGCAGAAGTACAAAACAATGGATATGTGGCCCTGTATAGCCCCAAACAACCTTGAATACCAGGAAACAATTGCATACGCCTGATATTCAAAACCACTCCTTGGTACGCCTAATTGGTGAAAGACAGAATATAGTGCATAGTGCAAAAACAATGTGCAAACTTATGAGCAGGATCTGGCCTCAGATGCCAATCATACTAAACAGCCAGTCTGTCCATATATAGAATAAATCATACCAAGTGTGATACCATGAATCAACCAGTATTGGTCATGCAAGTTAGTCAATGACTTATCTGTGGGGAGAGTTCATGTGCGCTTCCCAGAATGGCCCCAATCACGCCTCAACGCGTTTCTCCAGACATGGATCTTCAGGAGGCTTGATGTCAGGCTTGCCAATTGGTTTCAGGATAGCATGATGTCAAGATAAAGGGGGGCCCTTTATCTTGATGTCAATACTGGTTGATTCATGGTATCACACTTGGTATGATTTATTCTATATATGGACAGACTGGCTGTTTAGTATGATTGGCATCTGAGGCCAGATCCTGCTCATAAGTTTGCACATTGTTTTTGCACTATGCACTATATTCTGTCTTTCACCAATTAGGCGTACCAAGGAGTGGTTTTGAATATCAGGCGTATGCAATTGTTTCCTGGTATTCAAGGTTGTTTGGGGCTATACAGGGCCACATATCCATTGTTTTGTACTTCTGCCCTTGGAAGCACAAGTGGTACTTGATATTCAGTACATCGGATCTGTCCATCGGTCTGAAGTATTACCCCCAGAATCACCAGTGATATTTGATGTTGGTCTAAATCTGAGGTTCATGTGCAGCTGTTCCATTCTACCTGTCCACTGTGAATGTGTGTACCCAGTTTATGACTCTTAACCCTATCTATTTTTCATCACTTTGTGGAGGGTCTATTGAGGGTCATTTCAGGGACAGCCACCGCTGAGTGGGGGCGCCATTATTCGCAGGCATTAGGGTGCAGACCCCCGCGGTAGGTAGTGGACAGGAGGAAGGGCTAATGTAAAGGGTGAGCATCTTACCCTCCTCCCTTTGTTTTTCCCTTTTGAAATATTTTGCACAAGGGTTGTGGATTTTAATGTATATTAATAAAGTACGTAATTTTAAGGGTTATATATAGTTTGTTATGCGACACCCCCTTTTACATATATATTTTAAAACTTGTAGGATCTATTTTGACTTATTTTCACAAAAGGCAAATCTATGGTAAAAAAAATTATATAATATATTAAAAAAATGTGTATTGTTGTACAACCACTAGATGTCAGCATTGCATTAAAACACAGCAGCAACCTCATAATTACAGTACATATGGTTCGCAAATTGATATGCACCACCACATGACCGGCAATATTTAGTATAACCCATTTTTATCCATCAACTGACACTGAGTTTGGCATCAGCAATATCTTTATTTCATAATGAAAGTTTGTTGTTTTTTTTTTTAATGTAAAACATGGACATTGCTGTGCCTCCTCTACAAGCAAAATCACAACCTTGATTGATGGAGGAGCCACCCACATCATCCACACAGCAATGCAAGTCTTCCGCTTGTGCGATGAAAGAAACTGCCCTACTTAGGACAACCTGTAATGCGCATGCGCTGACTTATGCTGACAGTGTAAGAGGGTGGATAGTCACTGGTGTGCATACCTTATCTCCCCATAGTGATGTTTTTTAGGTTTTTTGCACCCAGTTCAGACATAGAATGGAGTTCCAAACGTTATTCCTTAATGTTAGTAGTTTTTCGTTTGTGAACCCTCCCCATACACACCTATTGCCAATCCACATTATACGCATATATAGCCTGGGTCTCAGCCTCCCATACACGGTAAGTTTTTTAACTGCATGAGAGGACACACACAAGCTAGGGACCCCAACGTAGAGAAATACTTTGGCGTAGTGTTGGGGCTCTTCTGCATTGATCAATTCAGTAGCTAAATTTCTCTTTATTCATATATTCATGGCAGTAATGCAGGTTTCATTTTTCACATTTCATTTTTACAAATAGCTATTGAATTTTTCATGTCAGTATTCACACAGCAGTTTCTGCTATTCCATGTATTCCCCTTCCATAGTCACTGGTGTGCATACCTTATCTCCCCATAGTGTAAGAGGGTGGACCTAGCATGGCATTAAGTTACCTACAGAGGCAAGATATATTATAAATAAAAAAAATAAAAAAAAAGCCAACATGAAAGGTTACCATCTTTATTTACACCAATATAAAAAACTAATTTATAGCTTACAACACAAAAACAATGTAACATCTCATTCTACAGTGAAATCTTAGTCATCCCATTCATCATCTTCTACTTCATCTTCATCTGAAACAAAATGATGGAACAAGGTTAACATAGAACTTTCCTTAGAGTGATTGTCAATCCAACCCCCTCCCCCCAACCCCCAACCCCTGCAGAAACTGTGCTGAGCCTTCTGGCTACACCAAGTATCCCAGTTAGAATATTTCTTTAAAACTACAGTTTCTGCACAATAGAGACACACACGTAGTAGAACCTTGGATTAAGAGCATAATGCATTCCGGAAGTGCGCTCTTAAACCAAGTTACTTTATCAAAGCGAATTTTCCCCAGGAAATAATTGAAATGCAGACAATTCATTCCACAACCCAAAAAATTTACTGTATTTATATAAAGTTACAGTAATACAAAGTGTACTGTATTTGTATAAAATTACAGTTCACTAAGATACTGTACAGTAAAAAACAAAATTAAACTGCACATTAGGTTACAATACAATTGTTGGCGTACGGGAGGTACAAGCAATGTGCTGTACCGGTTAGCACAAAGTACAATACTGTATCCACAAATGCAAATTGATAGACATGCTATATAGCATACTGTACAGTGTATACAGTACATATGTACAGAATGTTACCTCCAGAGCGGTTCAGAGCTAGGTGAAAGGAGGGATCCAGGAGTGTGTGGTGAGTATTTGCTCTTATTGTAAAGCATTGCTCTTAATCCAAGTTACAAATTTGTAAAAAGCTTTGCTTGTCTTGCAAAACTCTCAAACCAAGTTGCTCTTAATCCAAGGTTCCACTGTGAGTTTTTTGTAGTTTAAGGCTAGGTTCACACCATCTTTTATTAAGCCACAGAGATGCAGTGGGGGGTTTTGGCCCCCCCCCAAAAAAAAAAATAAAATTTGCACCAATAACCGCAGTAAAAGATGCAGTGTGAACATAGCCCAATACTCCCCTTACAAGCCATATCAATAGTTGAGGTTCCAGTAGTTGGACCCTGCTAATACATGCGTTTCAGTCTCAGCAATTAGTGTTTTGCTGCAAAACCCTTCAATTAAAAACCCCCAAGGCTTGGTTTCATGGTGTTTGCCGCTACATTCAGTGGCTGCATCAGGGGTTTACATTTGAACCCCACAAAACAGGATACAGGCGTATGTGCCGACAGTCAGTGTGCATCATTTTAGTCTATATATGCCTGTGAGAGGCAGGCAGAACGCTAACTACATTTTGCTGTCCACCTCAGTTAGGTATATATATAACCTATAATGCTGCACAGTAGAGCATACCGACGCCGTTTAAAACAGTCAATAGACCCTGTTGGGTTGGTTGTGACCCTTAGGGCACAGATTACAAAACAAAAATGCCCACCATGACCAATGTTCAATCTCTTATTAACTGGTACCTGATGAGTGTATAGCCTTGTGCCTTCTTTTTATAACATCCATTAATGCTGTGACAATGGAGAGACAGTCACCGGCTTCAACTTTTGCAGGTTGTGTCACCTAAAGCAGTGGGGGGGTAAAAATGGAAGAGAATTTTTTTTTTTTTTTTTTTTTTTAGTAAAATGATTTGGATAGTATAGTAAAGTCTCTGAAGTCATAAGATGTCACCTTGTTCACAACTGTTTATCCAATGATTAACCTAGGCGTAACATACTACACTGCGCCATTTCAATAATGTAACATATCCCACTAACGGGATCAACTTTAAAAGGGAAAGGGTCAAGGTTTTGCCACCAAATATGAACACTAGATGTAGATATAGACCCTGCTTCCAGCTCTGTCACTTACTGGGTAGCTTGCTGTACTGTGACAGGGCAGTAGTTGGTGGGGGGGGGGGGGGGGGGGTCTGCAACTTCTGCACTCTGATATGCTGTTGCGGGCAGCAAGATGCGGATCGCTTTGGAGAGGGATTCCATAAGTTCTTCAAAAGCTTTACTTAACAGTAACCAGAACTGTACATTTGATCAGTAACAGGTCTTGTCATGTGTTTCTTTATCACGGGAACGGAAAAGAGGAGAGCGTGTTGCCGCATAAAACAATGAGGGCAATATGGCCATGGCATCTCTCCCCTCAGAGCCTCAGGTGGTAGCCCAGATTGCCCTCATTATAATTTGACTATGATCACATTACAATAACATTGGAGTCTTCAAGAGGGAACATGACAATAAGATAACTCATCAGAAGTACTGCATCAGCAGGAGACCACTAGTAAACCTTCTGCCATGTAGTCCTACATATTCATGAGGACTGTATATCCCCACGTCCACCACTTGTTGGCAGCTTTTTGCCTATGCACAAAGCAAACTGGGTGGAATTATACAGAGCTCAGCAGCAGATAAAATAAACCATCAAAACTACAACAAGCAGCCTAGCAATGTCACTTACTGGGTAGAGGGTCTACCAAAAACCTAGTGACAGATTCACTTTATTAGTTACAACTAATCCACAGAACCCAATGTTCCCATGCTAGTTATCTATGTCATAAAGTACATAGTTGTGAAACTGACACTCATGGGCCCCAATGCAAAAAAATTAGAACAGGCCCAATACCACCCGCAACGAACACAGGTCTTTTAATATTTATTGTAATATAGGTCAAATGGACCTTTTGGGCCCCCTAAGTTCCAATGCACTTCCAGCTCCTGCACCCATTATAGTTATACCCCAGGACATTGTTCTTCCAGCACCAAACAAGACTGTCAAAATGTGTCAGTAGCAGGACCGGGCCACTCTGCCAGAACTTTTAGTGTTTGTACACTTACCGATTTTAGCTGGACACCCTGCTTGATCTGATCCAAGAACATAGGATTGTTCTGTTGCTCGGGTTCCTTTATGGAAGCCACAGTGTCTTGTGCACTTACTGGGTGACTGTTTTCATTGACACTGGAAACGAGTGAGCGCTCAGATCCATTGTATAGTGGGGTCTCGGAGAACAATTTAATTGCAAATGGGAGAGTTGGTGGAGGAGGAATTGTAACAGATATCGGACCGGTGATTGGCAGGCACTCTTTGAGAACACATGGAATGGTTTGGGAATTTGTGTTTGAAAATGGTGCAAGAGGTAGAGGCGATAGAACATCTCCCAGTTTAATAGGTGGCTCAAGGCATGGGATAGATGGAGGAAAGATGTCAGGCATGCTGTTTATTTTATCTAAGGATCTAATGAAGTGAGGAAGTGAAGGTGTGGAGACCAAGTTAGAATCAGGACAGGGATAGTCTGGAGGAGGAAGACCAGTTCCCGAAGAAACACCTTTTGTAACTGGAGGCAGAGGGGGAGGCATCTTCATGGAATTTTTAGTAAACAGCGATTGTGGAGGGGAAGATGCCTTCTTTGAATGAGAACGTAAAGGAAAGTTAGCTGGAGAAAAGCTTTGGGACAACTCATCCAAATATGGAGGAATTGGAGGAAGGGATCTATTTGACTCAAAGTGGCTAAAAAGTGGAGGAGCTTCCATAGGTGGCGGCACTTTGCTCAGAGATGAAAAGTAACATAGTGGAGAACCATGTGCCAGAATTTTTGCAGCATGTGGAGAATCCTGTTGAACACCAATTTGTCTTTTTGACGGCGTGATGCTTGAAGATGATAAAGAACGCAACCTGGTCCGTGCACTTGGCCTGTCCACAGATGCTGAAGTGAAGAACAAGGTTTAGTAAAAATTCTGTCACCACTATAATTCAAAGCTGGAAGACGTGTAAAAATTAGTACATACTCATTCTCCGTGTCTGCTTCCTCACATTTTCCAAGCTTCCTGCCTTTCCTAGCACGGAGAATATTTTCTGGGACAGTTCCTGATCTTCAAAGTCATGTTTACCATGGCAGGTGTCAAAGAACAACATATCCAAGTCTAAACCAGGCTGAAAAACAAAAAATGTTAAGAAAATCTAATTTAAAAAGTGCGACTTGGATGAACCCGCGATTTTGATTAAAGAAAGTCTAGAACTTACATCAAAACCTGGTACAGTGTTAGGTCCAACATGGGTAACATGCCTGTGGAGAGAAAACGAAAATGGATGTCTGTTCTTCTGGCCATCAATATTTGAGGCTTGCAAGAAAGGGACATGGATGGGACACACACCACACCACATTATTGAATATACATAACTTTGGCATACTGGCCCAACATGGGATTTGGAGGAACAAGGCAATATGGACTGTTATAATCCACCCGCTAATAGAATATTTTACAAAGCTTGTTTTGTTGATAAATGAGTACCCGATCAGGGAGTGGTGTTCATGTAATATTAGGACCTTCAGTACAAAGTGTTACAATATTTTTAGAATTGGTGGAGTAAAGGCAACATGCAATAGGGTTAGTTGTACAGTCAGTAGCAACTCCACATATCCATTCTAAGCAGTTTTGAAGTGTGCTGACCACATGTTGGGTGGGTGCAGAGATTGTTCTAGCAACAGTGTGCTGCTGAAGGAATGTGGACCCAGTCTGTACAACCTTGCAGGATTAATGGTGGGACACTGCCCTCTGCTGGCCAGAAAACTAGAAGTTACCTAGGAAGCAAAAACCGATCTGTCTGTTCAGTCAGATTCAAGGAGAGAGGAAGGAGATTGAAGCGCCTGGGAAGTGACTAGGTTCTGGCAAGGAGGGTTCTGGCGCGAAGCGGAGGACAAGCATGCAGGGGTGAAGGCAAAAATATCCCCTGCAGTAGAATTGAGAGATACAGTGACTGCTCCAGAGCAGACTAGAACAGGTAGTCCGCAAGATCCCCTGCACCGCCTGCCAAGTCCCTGAGTACAGCCCACAAGACCTATACTTCCACTACACCTGCCAAGCCCCCGACCCAGACAATGGTCGAGGCGCAAACATCGCCAATCAAGATGCCATCCGTGGGTGACCCGAATCTGCCGGGCTGTTACTTCCTGCAGCCACCATACAGTACCTGATGTGGGGACTAATTATAGTGATTTAAGTTTAGTTTGTTCCACAAATTAGTGACTAGTCCATAGAGACAGGTTATAGGACCGGGACTAGAGAGAGGCCCATAGAGAGACTCATTAACATGGGCTACGAGCCATTATGGAGGAGTCTTATCCACTGAATCTGTAGGAGCTACTGTTGTGCTCAGGGAAGGGGGTACTCTGTCCTGGGAGGTAACAAATAGGAATGTCACTCTGGTGGCCATTGCCCGGTCCCATGACCTGGGGCTTCATTTGTAAAAGGGGATATTTACAGTGGTGAATAGAGTTATTGTCATGTGATGCCACCTGCGGGTTTGCGGTCAAGGATCGAGAATCGCCGCTGACAAATGTGGGTACTCTCAGAGCTGGTGGTGATTACAGCAATGGTGTTAGGGTAAGTTCTCACAGTGCGTTTTTGCGCAGTTTTCGGGTGCGTTTTTGCTCAGAAAACTGCATGACTTTGCTTCCCCAGCAAAGTCTATGAGTTTTCATTTTTGCTGTCTGCACACAGCGTTTTTGTCCAGCTGCGTTTTTGTGGTGCCACAAAAACACAGCATGTCAATTCCTGCATTTTTCACTGCGCTTTTCATCCATTGAGTGCAATGGGATGTTGAAAGACGCAATGAGAAACGCAAATAGCTGCGTTTTGGTGCGTTTCTAAGACCAAAAACACAGCTATAAACGCAGGAGGTGGGTAGTAAAGTGACATGTACAGGAAGAGGATTCCTTCTGTCAGTAAACACAGAAGCGTGAATCCTCCCGGTACTGTCACCGCTGCGTCCACCTCCAGTCCTGTGCATGTATGCTACCGTGCGGCGCCATGTTCGGGCGGGAGGTGGAAGTGGCTGCGAAAACAAAAGTGAACAGTAGGAAAAAAAAAAAAAAAAAAAAAAATTCATACTCACCTGTCTGCAGACTCCCGGTGCCATGCCCGCTCCCATCTCCTCTCACGGTATCGCCACCCCCGCTCCGGCTGTGTGCAGACGGCCGGGACACCTCCGATGGATGCAGGACCTGGCGATGGATCACCTGATGCAGTCACCTGACGCATCAGCTGATTGTAAGTATCGCGGTGACGCGGGCGCCCGGCCGGTTTAACCTATCAGCGGATGCGTCAGGAGACTTCATCCCTGATTACCGGCAGCTCCTGCAGCGATCGGACAGGATCAGACTCCTCCAATCACTCCAGGAGCTGCTGGTAATCAGCACATAAGTATTTTTTTTTTTGCACCGATGCATCTGCTGATTGTATAAACTGCGTTTATACAATCAGCTGATGTGTGATGTGCTTCAGCCCCTAGAAGCAGACACATCTGATCGGTTTGCCTTCCAGCAAATCCATCAGATTATATTAGATCAGGATTGGACGGCGCGGGACCCTTGACCCAGGATTACTGCGGAGGGGGGTGGGGGAGGGGGGTTCTTTATTTCAATAAAGATGGAGTCACTAATTGTGTTGTGTTTTATTTCTAATAAAAAAATATATATTTTTCTGTGTGTTGGTTTTTTTTTTATCATTACTAGAAATTCATGGTGGCCATGTCTAATATTGGCGTGACACCATGAATTTCGGGTTTAGGGCCAGCTGATAATATACAGCTAGCCCTAACCCCATTATTACCCAGCGAGCCACCCGGCATCAGGGCAGCTGGAAGAGTTGGATACAGCGCCAGAAGATGGTGCTTCTATGAAAGCGCCATTTTCTGGGGTGGCTGCGGGACTGCAATTCACAGCGGGGGTGCCCAGAAAGCATGGGCACCCTGCACTGTGGATTCCAATCCCCAGCTGCCTAGTTGTACCCGGCTGGACTCAAAAATTGGGCGACGCTCACGTCATTTTTTTTTTTTAAATTTCATGAAATTAAAAAAAAAAAAAAAAAAAAGGGCTTCTCTATATTTTTGGTTCCCAGCCGGGTACAAATAGGCAGCTGGGGTTGGGGGCAGCCTGTACCTGCCTGCTGTACCCGGCTAGCATACAAAAATATGGCGAAGCCCACGTCATTTTTTTGGGGGCAAAAAACTCCTGCATTCAGTCCTGGATGGAGGATGCTGAGCCTTGTAGTTCTGCAGCTGCTGTCTGCTCTCCTGCATACACTATTGGATGGAGTATGCTGAGCCTTGTAGTTATGCTCCCTCTGCCTCTCCCTCCAGCATACAGTCCTGTATGGAGCATGCTGATCCTTGTAGTTCTGTAGCTGTCTGCTCTATTGCATACACTAGTGGAGAATGAAGAACATATTGAAGAAGGAAATTACAGACTTTTTTTCAACAATCTTTAATGGCATTGTTCACTGATAAAAAACGCAAAAAGACGCAGTGAGCAAAAAAACGCACCAAATTGCGGCAAAATGCGTGCGTTTGCCGCGTTTTTTTGACGCGGGTGCGTTTGTGCGGTTTTTGCCACAAAAACGCAGCATAAAAAAAAACGCAGTGTGAGAACCTAGCCTTAGGCCCTCCGCAGGTAGGGCTGTGCCTGGGAGATTAGGGATAACGGCGACCACACTGGGTTGTCTTTAACAGTCTTACTGTGGACCCAGGGGTTGCTGGTTCAGGTCCCTAGGAGTATTAGTGCCAATGTAGTGACCCAGGTTGCTCTGTCCACAGCACTCCACTCTGTTGGTTGGGTCCCCGTAGCGTGGAGCGTTTGAGGCCCGACTGTCCCTTTTGGGGTAAAGTCTCTCCATACGGCAGACAATGAGGACCCTGTGGGGAGGTAAGTGTACAAACCCCGATCCTAAATTACTGCTGATGCCCCTGGATTATTTGGTTTGGTGAAGTCCGTGAAGGTGTCCTCACCGGGCAGGTATTTATCAAGCCGTGTAGAACTGGCGCCTGATCTAGGGCCCTGTGCTCCGGTCCCAGCGGTATCTCCAGTACCTGACCTGGCGACCTCTCCCCTGTGCCCCCGGGTCACCGTTGCACAGACCCAGCTCAGGCACGTCCGCAAATCTCTCCTGGGTGTGCCTCACTTCCCTAGACCCTACTGAACCCTCCCACTAGGCTGGCTAATCCCAGGGACTCGTTACTTTCCATGGAAACCATCCCTTACATGATTAACACTATGCCCACTGTGGAGCGGAGAACTAGAATTTTAGTTGTGCTTTGGTGGTATCGGCACTAATACTCTAGGTCCCAGGGCATAGGTCCTGCATCCCCAAGAGGATGCAGTTCCTTGTAGTGCCCCGAGTGTCTCAGGGGCGCTACTCTACTTTTGTTAGTGTAAGCAACAAACTGAAAAGATTCTCCTTGTAATAAATTTTCCCCCGTCCACATGTGTGCATTAAGGCTGCTTTCATACAGTTTTTTGGCAGGCACGATCCAGCAAAAAAAAAAAAAAAAAAAGGCTTCCCTATATTTTTGGTTCCCAGCCGGGTACAAATAGGCAGCTGGGGGTTGGGGGCAGCCCGTACCTGCCTGCTGTACCTGGATAGCATACAAAAATATGGCGAAGCCCACGTCATTTTTTGGGGGGGGGGCAAAAAACTCCTGTATACAGTCCTGGATGGAGGATGCTGAGCCTTGTAGTTCTGCTCCCCCTGCCTCTCCCTCCAGCATACAGTCCTGTATGGAGCATGCTGATCCTTGTAGTTCTGTAGCTGTCTGCTCTCCTGCATACACTAGTGGAGAATGAAGAACATATTGAAGGAAATGAGACCTTTTTTTCAACAATCTATAATGGCATTGTTCACTGATAAAAAAAAAAAAAAAACAAAAACAAAGACACAATGAGCAAAAAACGCACCAAATTGAGGTAAAAACCGCATGTGTTTTTGCCGCATTTTTTTTGCTGCGTGTGAGTTTGTGTGTTTTTTGCCACAAAAACGCAGCGTCAAAAAAAAAAAAAAAAAAAAAAAAAAAAAAACTTAGTGTGTGAACCTAGCCTAATACTGTTAAGTCACCACTGTGTCTTACTTCTGTGTGCTGCATCCCAGGCTTGCTGTTACACTGCTTCCTGTAGGAAGAATAGAGATCTGCAGGGGGTCCCAGGGACAGATTGACAAAGCCATGAGGAAAGATCAATTTGCCACCAACGAGTAGTGTTGACTATTTGAAGTGAACCAAGTATTGAGAGCTAGAGAAGTGACTGGCAGTACAGTCCTCTCCTGGGTTTCCAGTGTGAAGATATGAGCCATCCTACAGATGGGAGCGCTGGAATCCACCACGTGAAACGCCAGGGTCTTGGCTAAGGCCAGAGAGACCTCTGTTTTGTGTGAAGAGAGGTTGGCAGTTAGTGTTGCAATAGACCAAGAAAAGCCATGGAAGCTAGAGTAAAGAAAAGTATAAAAAAAAAAAAAAAAAAGCTGGGGGACAAATTATGACTTACTTAAAATTAGTTGGTGAGCCAATGTCAGATTTGCTCAATTTTCCTCTTTGAGATCGCCCCGTAAGGGACTCCTTAGGTGTGAAATAAACAGATCCACTGTCAGCTCTCTCCTCCGATGCTTGGAACATGGAGCCTGGTAAAAGGGGGATATCAAAGACAACATTGAATTGGAAAGAGTGGTAAAAACCCAAGTCTGTCCAAGTATTTTTCTCATCATAAGCAGTGAACTATCAAAAATCAGTTTTTTTTGATCTCTTATTAGGATAACACTGGGCATAGAAGTCACCATTGCCAGATCTGCTACAGCTCCTGGCAATCGCACTAATCACATGTTACAGACAGGTATTTAAAGGATAAAATAAAAAGCTTTTTACTGCCAACTCTTGGCAAAGATGTTACATCTTAATCTTGTCAAACTGGTAGTTCTGCTGTACACCAAGCACCTGGACTTTGCTTCAGTCATTCATGTGCAGAGTCCTACTAGTAAAAAGAATTGTGGCAGAGAAAGAGGGCTTCAGATAAACTTCTGAGGAATACATGTCCCAAACTTAGAGAAGTTTATGCACGATACAAAACACCACCACTGAGACTCATGAATATCTGCCACACTTGATCTTGCCCTAAACAGACATGACCATGGCATCAAGGGTAAACACACTGGGTAATTGGTCCATGATGTGGAATGGTTCCTCAGTGTGGAACAGAGATTTGGACAGCTAAAAGGTTAATTGATCAAGGTAGGGGGGCATATGTAGGGGGGGGGGGGGTGGGGGGGTTGGGAGAGCAGGGCATTTTTCCTGGACACTCCCGGCAGGGGCCATCTTGTTGCATGTCAAGCCCTGACTGCTGGTGTAGCACCCCTGAGCCATCAGGAGCTACAGGGCCTACCCGCAGGAACCCAGCAGACCAGTGCCGGTAACTCCAAAAACAGTCATTTTAATTCCTGTCTCCCCCTTCAAAACTGGTGACGGCCAGGGAGGAGGGGCCAGACAGTCAGCATGTGGAAGTGAAAGGAGACGGACGTAAATGGTACTGACGGGAGAGTAGCAGTGACCTGTCAGGCTCAGGCGTGTGGTTGCTGAATGAGTACGGTGGAGTACTCTCAGAACCATAGCACCGGTGGGGTGCAGAGACCTAGGTCAGGAAATTGCTCAAGGCAGACCTGATAAAATCTGCATAGTGACCTAAAAGTTCAGGGCACAGTAACGACGGGAGAACCTGGGAATGAGACAGATCTGGCACAACAGGGTTCTACCTGCTATACGGTCTAAGTCTGAAAGACAACCAGGATGAGGCCCCCCCAGACGCTCCAAGCCAAGGGGACCCACCAACCAGAGACCGGTGCAGGGAGGTCACCACACCGGCACTGGAACTTAGGGGGACCAGTGGTGAGGACCAGACTCCATCGGGTTGCAAGCAAATAACTGCGTAATGGAACCAGTTACACTGCAATCCCTTGTGTGGCCTACCTTCTTTCCGTACCCAGTATTATCAACAGACCTCAGCAACCAACACAGTCATCTATGCCCTGGGGCCCGGCCCTACTTGCAGAGGGCCCAACATTCAGGCTGCCATTAACACAGCCCCAGTAGCGAGATACTGCAGCGGCAGCCCCATCTAAATAGCCGCAACCCGCAAGTGGTGTCATGACAAAAACTTTATTATTCCCCTGTACATAACAGCTTTTAAGTGACCCCCAGGGTCACAGAACTGGGCAACGGGCACCCAGTGAACTGTCCCAGTAAATATACTGCCCAGGACCAAGTACCGCAAAGCCCTGGGGTGCTTCACTGGCACATCTGGAAAGAGAAATAAAAATTTCTAATGACCATTTGGTGGATTGTACTTTTACTTGTGCACCATTAATGGTTTTGCACATTATTTGTTTTCTTTAGAAACCTATTTGCCAAGAGTCAGTAAATTAAAATTAAAAAAAAAAAAGTAACTTATCTGAAACTTAAGGCAGAAGCTCCTTTAGAAATATTTATGAACATCATGTAGGCAGTTCTGGCCACAAGCATTTTGTATTTAAAGTCTAAAGGGTGCTTTACACGCTGCGACATAGCTAGTGATGTCGAGCGCAATAGCTCCGCCCCCCGTCGTACATGCTTCATTTGGTGATCGCTGCAGTAGCGAACATTATCGCTACAGCGATGTCACACGCACATACCTGTGCAGCGACGTCAATCCCTCCTTCAAGGGGAAGGTGCGTGCAGCGTCACGGCGACATCACCAAGCGGCCGTCCAATAGAAGTGGAGGGGCGGAGATCAGCAGGACGCAACATCCCGCCCACCTCCTTCCTTCCTTCATCATTGCCGGTGGACGCAGGTAAGGAGCTGTTTGTCGTTCCTGCGGTGTCACACATAGCAATGTGTGCTGCCGCAGGAACGACAAACATCGTACCGGTGGCAGCAGCAACGATATTAAGGAAAGGCGTGACGTGTCAACGATCACCGTTTTTGAACGATTTTGCGCTCGTTGATAGTCGCTCCTTTGTGTCACAGGCTGCGATGTCACTACTGGATGTGCGTCACCAACGACGTGACCCTGACGATATAAAGCTAGCGATGTCGCAGCGTGTAAAGGACCCTTTAGTTTTGAACCAAACTTTGGTATTATAAAGAAAAATCTCCAGCGTCCGTTCTTCTAAAATAGATTTTTTATTTCAATATCTTAAGAAACAAAAATCGCCAATGCAAGAAGGGTAAAAACAAATTCAAAGCACAAACATCTGAGATGCCTAGAGTCTGTACACAGACATGCTTCGGACATTGTGTCCTTTCTCAGTGTGTGTAAGGCCGGCTTCTCACTTGCGATTTTCTCGCAGTAGTGCAATGCGAGAAATTCTCGCATTGCAGTTGGACACGTGTGATACCAATGTGATATGACTGAAAGAATGTGTGATTAGATAGGCATAATCATAAAAGATAGGAGTGATCCCAGATATTATTTGACCTATCAATAATTCAGTATCAAAGAGATGTCCTTTGGAGGGCCAATATGATGACCAAAGAATACATGTCTTGAAGCAGTTTTCAAGATAAAGGAAGTAACATTCACAGTTCCACTTGCCGGAAACTTGTGGTTAGCTTAAAGACAGGTTTAAGGAAGCTTGCATATGAAATTTATGGCTCATTGCGATATTTCACTAACACAATGGTCAACTGTGGTCGGCCAGTTGACCACTGGCTAAATGTGCAGGAAATGTGCAGGAAGCTACTGGTGCCCACAGCAGCTTGTGGTCAAGTTACATGAACATGACTCAGCTGTCATATGCTGGTGACCATGTAAACCCAACCTACAATATTTTCCTATAAAAAAATACACCGAACTCGCTTAATGTTAAGGGAAAACCTTCCAGGACATTGAAGTGTACGTACGCACTGTTCCTGTGATGCAAGATGCCATGATGTTGATTCCTTTATCATTAACTCGAGTTCCCTCTGATGTGAAAGGATTGCTACAACAAACAGTAATGTTGATGCATATTTCTATTATATAAGATTCTAAATGCCTATGTACCATTAACTATTCATGTGCTATTAAAATAAATAGTATCTTGCTATAAAGAATATTAGTATTCGTGCCTGATTAGGATATCAGTGAGCGCTTCGTAAGTACGGGCTTTCAGCCCCCTTTTTAGTAGAATTTAGCAAGACATAAATTGGCGTAGTCGGCAGGATTACTTCTATAAGAGGTAAGTAACGAATTTTTGTAATTTAGAAGTTAAAAATATATATTTGGCAAATTTCCAGATATATTTTTCAATCTTTTTGCATAGTGTCAAAATGTTCAGAAAACGTAAGGATAATGTTAAGGAGGTTGTTGTGGAGATCCCCACCTGGATTGAGGCTCCCTACAATCTTATAGCACATGAATTGGTCAATTGTGGATTGGCAGAACAATGGCAGAATAAGCTCAAGGGTTGTGAAGCTACTGATGTTGTGAATGTACTCAGTGGTGCCCCTGTGAAAGCAGGTGATGTAGTGTCTTTAGCACGGCGCAAACAATGGCAGGATAAGCTTAAGGGTAGTGAAGCTACTGATGTTGTGAATGTACAGTGGTGTGCCTGTGAAAACAGGTGATGTAGTGTCTTTAGGACGGCACATCTGGATTTTGGCAAGTGCATATAGTATAATGCATGAGCGTAATCTAAAGATGCAGAAGAAAAGTTCCCAGATGGAACAAAAGATGATAGAATTAGGTTGCCTGAAAACAGTTCTGGAATGTAATACCAGACTGTTGAATAAATTGGAACATTATCAGAATGTGGCACAAAAAGCTGCCATAAAAATTGCTCAAAATAAGTACAAGAAAAGAAGAGGAAAGGTAAATAAAACCAAAGTACATAAAAGTATCGTCTTAGCTTCTATAAACTGGGATCCCGATACTTGGGATGGGGATGTGTGGGATTCATCATCATCTGATGAGGAGGATTACCATAAAGGGAAGATTCAGGCTAATCCCGTGAGGAGGTGCTTAGAGAGGACAGAGAATGAGATCATCCGGGAACATGTCCGGGATGGTCAGGGGAATCTGCAATATGACGAAGATGGTAATGCCACCACAAATGAGAGAACGATTCCTCATGTAAAAAAATCGAGTAACCATTGAAGATTACTCTCAGGGAGAAGTTGATAGCATTTTAACACAGTTTAGACAAAAACCAGGAGAAGGAGAAATTCCCTGGTTGGTCAGGGTGCACGATCTCGGAGGAGGTGGAGTGCTCTTTGACGCCAGAGACGTGGCAAAATTTGTCACCATGTCTCGTGACCCAGTAATTCAGAGATCAATAAAAAATTATTTTGTTGATCATAATGAGCATGGTACTCAAAACTTAATCATGATCTTAGCCCATGCTTTTCTGGACAAATAGCCATCAGAAGCAGACTTTCCTATCAATGATAAACCTTGGTATACCTTAAAAGACGGCATGGAAAGGCTGAAGGAAGAAGCAATGAGGAATGCTCTTCCTCTTTTGGGAATGGATGATGATTATCTCCAGTTCCCATTGACAGCCAGCATAAGAAATAGGCTGGTTAAACATGCTCCTCCAGCATACAAAACAGTTACTTTAACCTTAACTGTAGCGCTGACTGGAGAATCAATCGGTGTAGTTCTAGGGAGGATGAGGGAGTTACAGGATATGGGACAGTGGGATAAATCATCCCCTGGAGGCCATGTTGGTAACAGTAAGCTAAACAATCCTGATTGGAAAGAGAAATCAGTAGGGAAGGCCCCACGGGTGTCTCACAAAGACATGTTCCAGGCTTTGCTTAAAGCCGGGATCAATAAGGAAAGGATTGATGGAAAGGAGACACGAGAATTATGGAAGTTGTACAAACAGAAAGTTCTATCCACAAAGAAAGTGACCACTACAAATGTGGAAGGGGGTTCAAAAACCCCCAAGGTAAAGAAATCAGAGGGAAAAGGGGAAAAACCCCCAAAGAATGTGTCTTGGGAAGATTTTCAGTCAGTTTATCCATGGGAAGAACTGGCTGCAGCCGTGGCCACAAAGGTCACGGAAGGAAGGGCTAATACACAGACTGAAGTCTGTGTAAATGAAAGTTCAGAAGGAAGTGATTTACCATAGGTAGCCAGCCAAGCCCCCCTATTGATGAAAAGGGACGAACGTCCCTACGTCAATCTTAGCATACATTGGAAAGGGGGAAATGTTCAAAGAGTCCCAGCTTTGATTGACACGGGGGCGGAGGCTACTTTAATTCATGGGAACCCAGAAAAAATAAAAGGACCTCGAGTAAAAATTGCTGGACTAGGTGGTCAAGTGATCACTGGGGTTCAGACACAGGTAGCTTTGAAGATAGGTAATTTACCTATCAAGCAGTATACGGTGCTGGTAGTACCTATACCAGAATATATTTTGGGAATTGATATCCTAAAATGGATGACTCTTAATCTAACCAAAGGAAAATTCTCCTTTGTGGTTATGTCTTGTCATAAGGAAATGCAGATTTCACATTATATCAATGATATAATGATACAAGGACAAGATGAGCAAAGTGTGAAAGATCAATTGACAAAACTGGTTGCTCATATGAGGAGTAAAGGATGGGAAATCAGTGATGCCAAGGTTCAAGGACCATCTCAGGTGGTAACATTTCTAGGGATTCAGTGGAACAAGGGGCACAGAGAGATCTTGCCCAATGCCAGACAGAAAATTATTAATTTTCCGGTCCCTAAATCCAAACAGGAGACTCAGTCTTATATTGGATTGTTTGATTTTTGGAGACAACATATCCCTCATTTGGGACAAATGTTGGCTCATTTGTACAAAGTAACGAGTAAAAAATATGAGTTCCAATGGGGAGAGGAACAGCAAAATGCGTTTGAGATGGTCAGGGAAGTGTGGCAAGACATTGAAGGGATTATTCAATCTACCAAGACCACTGTATTTCATGTCGATGCTCATGTCCCTACTAACTCACTTGAACGTTTGTTTAATTCAGAAGCAGATAAAGCAGCAGCCATCAGACAAGTCAGTCCAACAGTTGACAAGACAAGGTACAGCTGTTTGGGCACACCAGAAAGAGCGACGCCTTATTCAGCAGGTTTAGACCTCAGTACATTGGAAACTGTCGTGGTACCCCCAGGTAAGGTAAAACCAATTTCAACAGGATTGCGTTGCCATATACCAACGAATCATTATGGTCAAATAGCCACTCGTTCTAGTTTAGCGTTAAAAGGAGCCATAGTGGTGGGAGGGGTAATAGATGCAGATTATCAGGGAGAAATCAAGGTACTGATGCTAAATTTTGGAAATGAACCTTTGATTTTGGTGAAACACCAGAGGGTTGCTCAGATGTTGATAATCCCAATAAACTTGTCTGAAATAAGAGAAGGAACTGCCCCGGCAGAATTAACAATACGGGGTACTAAAGGTTTTGGATCCTCTAATATTACAAATGTAGGAGCAAAAATATGGATTCAAAACCTCCAAGGACCGCCCTCAGAGACAGAGGTAATAGCGGTCGGAAAAGATCGTACTCTCCTGATAACGAGACCAGGAGTGGGGAAGTGGGAATATGTCCCACAAGAAAAATGTTATTTACGAGAATAATAGTGTATCTTTATTTGCAGATGGTGTTGTAAATAAGCGGAATCCATGGTATCGGTTATTGGGAAGAGCTCGATAGTGATGAGATGGAGAAATTCCTGTGTTTGATGTTTGCCTCTCTGGTCGTTGGATGGACAAGTCTACATCAGGAGGAACCTGCGGCGAATGAATTTCTGATGCACCATCACATTTTCAACACACAGATTGCTGGATCCGTACACATTCTCCGGTTACAGCCACCAGTATCCCTTATCTGGATGTCCCGGTATCGATGGAGGAAATCTTAAAGTAGAAAAGTTGTTCTGATCATCTTGCTGATAAAAACACTCGAAGTGTTCGTCTATAGAATACTACAGTACCCATTTCCATAGTGGGATGGATCAATCTTCCATGGTGGCAAGGCAATTTGAATGCAACAGTCACCAATTTGCAATATCTGGCTTTTAAGGGAGGAATTTGGGTACTAAGATATAAGACTGGACTGACTAACCTGGGATTCATCTCTATGGGGAATATAAAAATAAGTTTTGGGACAGCTATAAATACTGTAGATGCTTTTAAACCCAGCTTAGTGGAAAAGACAATTCATGATATGTTATGGCCTTATGCCAATATGTTCATAAATGGGTCTAGTGAAACTTGTAGTAACATATCGGGAAATGTGTAATGATTCCTTTGAATATCGAGCAAATGCCAAAACACATGATATTCAAGGGAGCTTTTCAGATAATATTGCTTTTAGTTTTAATATACTGTACAAAAGTAGTGAAAGTGATTATATTTGTGATTCAACGTTTATCTAAACAAACCAAGAAAACAAAATTTGTGGCAAATAATATTTCTTGGTCATGGTATGGTATATTCCGAGTGATCTTCTAGTGGAATACTGATGATGGAAAATAATCCCTGGGATCAAGGACCGATTGTGATACCAATGTGATATGACTGAAAGAATGTGTGATTAGATAGGCATAATCATAAAAGATAGGAGTGATCCCAGATATTATTTGACCTATCAATTCAGTATCAAAGAGATGTCCTTTGGAGGGCCAATATGATGACCAAAGAATACATGTCTTGAAGCAGTTTTCAAGATAAATGAAGTAACATTCACAGTTCCACTTGCCGGAAACTTGTGGTTAGCTTAAAGACAGGTTTAAGGAAGCTTGCATATGAAATTTACGGCTCATTGCAATATTTCACTAACACAATGGTCAACTGGTCGGCCAGTTGACCACTGGCTAAATGTGCAGGAAGCTACTGGTGCCCACAGCAGCTTGTGGTCAAGTTACATGAACATGACTCAGCTGTCATATGCTGGTGACCATGTAAACCCAACCTACAATATTTTCCTATAAAAAAATACACCGAACTCGCTTAATGTTAAGGGAAAACCTTCCAGGACATTGAAGTGTACGTACGCACTGTTCCTGTGATGCAAGATGCCATGATGTTGATTCCTTTATCATTAACTCGAGTTCCCTCTGATGTGAAAGGATTGCTACAACAAACAGTAATGTTGATGCATATTTCTGTTATTATATAAGATTCTAAATGCCTATGTACCATTAACTATTCATGTGCTATTAAAATAAATAGTATCTTGCTATAAAGAATATTAGTATTCGTGCCTGATTAGGATATCAGTGAGCGCTTCGTAAGTACGGGCTTTCAGCCCCCTTTTTAGTAGAATTTAGCAAGACAACACGTTACTCAATGAGGCAGCTCCCATCTGCTATTTTTTTCTCAGTCCAAATCTGACAAAAAAAAAAAAAAAAAAAAACGCAGCATGCGTTTGAGTTTCTTGCACGAGTCTCTCCAATGCAAGTCTATGGGAGCGGGTAAATAAATGGATGTCACGGGACGGCACTCACACCATCCTAGTGACATTCGTTTTTCTAAATACATTTATCGCATGTTTCACAAAACACTGGAAATGAGAGGTCTCACAATGTCGGTCACTCTGTCAGTCGGTCTCTCCCTCTCGGTCTCTCTCACTCTGTCCATGTCGGTCTATTCCTTCCCCCCTCTCATACTCACCGATCACCAGCGCGGCACGGCGTTCACTGTGCCGGTGGCTTCTCTTTTGAAAAAGCCGGCCGTTAATTATTCAATCTCATCCCCTGCTTTACCCACCCACCGGCGCCTATGATTTGTTACAGTCAGGCAAGCCCCCACAATGAGTGACAGCTGTCTCACTGCAACCAATCACAGCTGCTGGTGGGCGGGTCTATATCATGCAGTAAAATTAAAAAAAAAATAAAAAAATTTAAAAAAAATGGCGTGCGGTCCCCCCCAATTTAAATACCAGCCAGGTTAAAGCCACACGGCTGAAGGCTAGTATTGTCAGGATGGGGAGCCAACCACCCTAACAATATCAGCCAGCAGCTGCCCGGAATAGCCGCATCCATTAGATGCGACAGTCCTGGGACTGTACCCGGCCATCCCGAATTGCCCTGGTGCGATGGCAATCGAGGTAATAAGGAGTTAATGGCAGCAGCCCATAGCTGCCACTAAGTCCTAGATTAATCATGGCAGGCGTCTCCCCAAGATAAACTTACAGGTTAATCATGGAAGGTAAGAAAATGAAGACATCCACCAAAAAAAATCCTTGATTAGGAAAAAAAACAAAAAAAAAAAAAAACACCCTTTCACCACTTTATTCAAGTCCCCAAAATACCCTTCCATGTCCGACAATCCACAGAGGTCCCTCGACGCTGTCAGCTCTGCTACAGCAGAAGCTGACAGCAGTCAGACCACGACCGCTCTGTGAGCTCCCCGCAGCGACTGAAGTGAGTCGCGCTATCAGCAATGACGTCACCCACGGCCACAGATCTCAGCTGGAGGACTTCAGCTGTGGCCACGGGTAACCTCAGTGACGGCACCACTAATCGCACGGCTCACTGCCGTCACTCAGGGGATTTGCGGTCACCGAAAATCAGGGGCCATGCCACACAGACAGAGCCGCAGGATGACAATGAAGTCGGGTGAAGTTCATCCGAACTCATTCTGATCATGCGGCTGTCTGGCTACTGTCAGCGGCTATTCAGCTCTGCTACTGTGACGCCCTGGACTAGCCAGGTAGTAACATACATACATACCAACATACACCCCCCCCACCCTAGATAGTTACAACCGTCAACCAAAAACCCTTGTTGCCTCCCTCCAGGGTCTGATGTCCACACCAGGTGGGGCGGAGCCAGGCGGTTGGCCCCACCTACCGAGTTCACAGGCCTGGAGGCGGGAAAAGTGTCAGATCAGTCTTGGAGGTGAAAGTGAGGAGTAAACACTTCAGGTGTCTGGGTAGGAGCCCAGGCACTGACAGCAAGGTTGGCAGATGGTGGTGGCCGTCTGCAGGAGTTTGTGGAACTCCGCAGAGCCGTAAGGACCGGGCTCGGGCGTCGGCCCGCCGGTACCGGACCGGGGAACGGAGTGAAGCTAAGCACACAGGCAGGGTCATCGGACCCCGACCAGGCTTGGAGCCGCCGTCAATAGTCAAATCCAAAATGTGACAGGAACCCCAGGGGTTTCCTAACAACCAAGTCCCGATTGAAGGCAACAGTCCACCCAGAGAGGATATACAACCACCGCCACAGGCTAGAGGTCCAAGGGCTAGTGCCTGCGGGCAAAACGGGCTCCTACGGCACCTATACACCAGGGAACAGACTACCGGTGGGCAACCACAGGAGTAAAGAAACTCTTCACAGGTGCAGGGAAAGACAGCCACCATCAGCCGTCCGGGGAGAGCACAACAACACTGCATCCGGCCGTTTTTGGTTTACCAAATAGAATGGTGTTCCAAACGTTATTCCTAAGTCTGAACTGGGTGCAAAAACCTAAAAAAAACATCACTATGGGGAGATAAGGTATGCACACCAGTGACTATGTAAGGGGAATACATGAAATAGCAGAAACTGCTGTGTGAATACTGACTTGAAAAATCCAATAGCTATATGCAAGAGTGAATATGTGAAAAATGGAATCTGCATTACTGCCATGAACATATGAATCAAGAGAAATTTAGCTACTGAATTGATCAATGCAATAGAGCCCCAACACTACGCCAAAGTATTTCTCTACGTTGGGGTCCCTAGCTTGTGTGTCCTCTCATGCAGTTAAAAAACCTACAGTGTATGGGAAGCTGAGACCCAGGCTATTTATGCGTATGATATGGATTGGCAATAGGTGTGGTTGGGGAGGGTTCACAAACGAAAAAATACTAACAAATAGGAATAACGTTTGGAACACCATTCTAAGTCCGAACTGGGTGCAAAAACCTAAAAAAACATGGGGAGATAAGGTATGCACACCAGTGACTATGTAAGGGGAATACATGAAATAGCAGAAACTGCTGTGTGAATACTGACTTGAAAAATCCAATAGCTATATGCAAGAGTGAAGAGTATTCATGGCAGTAATGCAGATTCCATTTTTCACATATTCACTCTTGCATATAGCTATTGGATTTTTCAAGTCAGTATTCACACAGCAGTTTCTGCTATTTCATGTATTCCCCTTACATAGTCACTGGTGTGCATACCTTATCTCCCCATAGTTTTTGGTTTACCAACGACTGTCAGTGATTGAGTACACCAGTGCCGTCCGGCACCGCGCCGCGCAGTACCTGCACCCCAGCCATCTGGCCTCCCCGTTACACCACCGGGATCACCAACCCCCCTACCCACGGAGGGGACAACATCCTAGCTGCACCCTACCATCTCTCCCGGGATCCCCGTTACCAGCAACGGTGGTACCATCATCACCACGTCCCGTGGGTGGTGTCACGAACAATCGCCCTAAACACACACCCCACCTTTTCACTCACGGCTGAGGAGCGCTGCTTGAGTCCCCGGGTCCGGTCCACCGCTCGAGCCACCGAGTAGCAGCAGCAGAAGCCTTGGACCCGAGCGCGTCCCCTCCGCCCGCGACACTACATGGCTCTGTCTGCTGTCAGCGGCCATGTAGCAAAGCTGAATGGCAAATGACATAGTAAAAACGGATCCTATACGCATCAAACACGCATTGTACACGCACTGCAATCATGAGAAAAATCCCAGGATCGAAGTGCAGTTGCATTGCATACTTGACCATTGAGGAAGGATTCTCCAGTCGTGCTGTATGTGTGTTACCCACCAATACCATCTGTAAATAATACACGAACTGCATGTGACTTGGTTTAAAATTGGCCACAGCAGCCTTTATTACCTATTATTTACATACTAACACAAGGGGGCGCCGTCCAACGGGCGACCCCAACAAATAACAATAGGTAACACAGTAACCAATACAGTAAATATACAACCCTGAGTAGGCCCAGTCCAGGAACCACTTCTCACCCCAGTATCCCTGGCCGCAACACACCGACCCAGAGATGAGGTATTAATCACCTACGGATTAACCCTCCAACTTTGCAGAACCCCGTGCCTGCAACATCCCGGAACCTGGAGCCACCATACCAAGATGGTGTCTCTCTGTCCAGTTACCATTGCCTTCAACCGCCTCTGGACCAGACCTACCCCCCGCTGCTGTGACAAAGAAACAACCCAGACAAAATTCCCCTCGGTATTAAACACAAGGGAGGGTGGGCGGGGATCGTTCCATATCCGGAAGTCAAGAGAGAGGGGGTAAGTCAAAGTCCTTTACTTACACCCCTCAACTGTCCCACCTCTTCCTCCAGGGAACTCCTCCTACCCACCAATCCCTCTATTCTGCCTTATAAACAAACCATTCCTGTTTCCATTAACCCCATCACTCCTTCCCTTCCCTCTAGTCATGTCGCCCCTCCACCCTATGGGTTCCATGGCTTTCTTGACCATTGAGGAAGGATTCTCCAGTCGTGCTGTATGTGTGTTACCCACCAATACCATCTGTAAATAATACACGAACTGCATGTGACTTGGTTTAAAATTGGCCACAGCAGCCTTTATTACCTATTATTTACATACTAACACAAGGGGGCGCCGTCCAACGGGCGACCCCAACAAATAACAATAGGTAACACAGTAACCAATACAGTAAATATACAACCCTGAGTAGGCCCAGTCCAGGAACCACTTCTCACCCCAGTATCCCTGGCCGCAACACACCGACCCAGAGATGAGGTATTAATCACCTACGGATTAACCCTCCAACTTTGCAGAACCCCGTGCCTGCAACATCCCGGAACCTGGAGCCACCATACCAAGATGGTGTCTCTCTGTCCAGTTACCATTGCCTTCAACCGCCTCTGGACCAGACCTACCCCCCGCCACAGGACAGGGCACGTGACTCCTTACGTGGCCTGGACCCGCCACACACCAAAAGCTTGTACCACACCTCCACGCAATCCCAGCGTCCACAAACAGCACCAAGAACGTTAAGATGCACCCCCATCGCATCACCAAAACCACCAGTTCAGCGCCACCAACTTTAGGCGCCGCCCCCCAATAAAGGCTCGATTGATACTGCCTACCGCACAAGCCACACGCCATTCCAAACCGGTCACACTATCAAAAACTACCCCACGATTAAGCCCGGGTATGTCTTCCACAATGCAACAAACCAACAAATTTTTTTTTTTTTTTTTTTTAAAACATTCATAAATAACTTCTCGAGATACCTAATCGCTGCCTCCCACTCACTGGACCAGTACCATCGACCCGTCCAGACCCCACTGGCAAAATTTGGGCGAGCCTCAGACCGTCGAGGCCCCGAGAACCAACGAATGCCCAAATATCCAAATGAGGCACACCCTCACCACAAAACCCAGAGGTTATAAACCCACAGATAACCCCAACCTGTTACGCCAACCCATTCCACTCCCAAAAGACTCAAACGCCCCCATTGGCCTTAACCCGATAACAACTGAGGCCAACGTAACACCGAAACAAGAGGACTCCCACCTCCCAATACTTCTCACCACCCCTTTTCTGAGCCCACCGAGGGGCCTCCGTGGAAGCCCAATCCAGAAGGAAGACGACCCGTAGTATTCCGGGCGCCCACCCCCGCCACCTGCAATCCAGTCTGCAGCGCTGCCACAAAATGGTACCTTAACAAACGCGACACAATAATGATCCTGGGCGTCCTCACAACATAAATTCCGCACCCGGGACCGCGTATAACAACACCAACCTTCACCACCCGCCTAATCTGATTCGGTGAGCGACAAAGCCGGCGCTCAACCCACTGCACCACCTCGGACACATCCTCCAACATCCAACCTCCGCTCCTAACCGTAGATGGGCTGACCAACCCCACAATCTCAAAGCCTCCCAAAAGGCTAACACAAACCGTTTTGGACAAGGGAAACAAAACCTGCTCGTGCTCAGATGAACATAGCCACCACAAATCACTCACCAAACGCTTCCACAAAACAACGGAGACGAACCCTTGTATCCCGCTGCCTCACACCCTTACGACCAAACCCTTCAAGGCCTGCCGCGCACTAAGATCCTGCGAAAACATCTCTCCACATCTAATCCTCAACAAGACAGCCACAGCCGCCACCCTCTGCTCCACTGCTGACGCCGGCCTAGCAGCCTGAAAACCGTTAATCACCACTGCCAACACCCCCACCAAATACTCCACCGGGCCTTCCTCACACATTGTCCCAAACAACGTTATCCGCGCCACCCACACTTCTGGATATCAGCCCCAAATAACCTCAGTCACTGGGCACCGAGCCGCTCCCCAACACAGCCACACCAGACTCCACAAGCCCTCAGGACACACCGTGCCCACCTCGTCTGTTACGCGGCCTCAACTCCCGAGACCTGCAGAACTGGAAGGAAACAAAGCAGCTGCTATTCCCTTGGCGAACCCCAGTACTGGTTGCGCCACGCATACCATTTTTTTTTTTTTTTTTTTCTTTTTTAAACGCATACAATTGCGAAACCAACTGTCGCAAGTACGCCACCCTTGGCCCCAGGATTAGCAAACCAACTATTAATCGAATTCTCCACCAACTGATAGTCAGAATGACAGCACACCTTCCTCTTGGAAAAACTGCCAACCTCCCCAACCCGACTACTACCACCGATTGGAAGCGCTACCCCACAATGCCCAACCAGAAAACCAACTGGACCCGCTGCATCCGAGTACCGCAGCTACGTTCCATCAGGCACTACCTTACCCAGCCACAATCCGCGGCCACTAAATCGCCGTAAGAAAAAACCTCCTACACCATCAGATCGTCATTGATCTCCTTCGTGACCACACACAAATGATCCGATGGCTGCACCCTTGGCGCAGCCATCGCCAGCCGTCCAGCAGACACGCCCCCCAGCGGCGTAACTCTGCACCCGTGGTTCGACCGCCCCTGCAAAGACTGCACCGCCTGAAACCGCACCGTCTTAGCTGACCTAACTGCCTCTATCGCAGCCCATAGGACCACACCATTACCCACGAATCCTACCTCTCTGACCATAACATCAAACTTTATCCCCCACAAACTGTATCACTGGCGTTGGACCCTCAGTCTTCGCCTGCGCCAACAGGCCCAAAAGAGTATCCACCACCATCTGCAATGAAACAAACAACCTCAACGAATCATCAACCCGCCAACCCGATGTAAAGAGAATGAACCTATAATGAATAAGAGGTGTAAGCTGGGACACACCACGCACAAACCACTCCACAAAGAAATAACCGCCCCCAACGGAACATAAAATGGGACAAAACCCATTAGCCCCCACCGATCAGCATAATAATAACTCCCCTCCCCACCGCAGCACCAGAACTGCTAGCTAGCAGGGTGGACCAGTAACAACCTAAATGCCGCCTCCAAATCCACCTTTGCCATCAATGCTCCACGGCTCACCGCCTTTACCAAATCCCACCCTCTGTCCAACGACACATAATAAACCGCCGACAATTCTGGAGCCAAGCAGGCATACACCGATGACTCCTCCAGATAAGATACGTTTTGAACAAGCCGAAATATATACATCTATATACAGCTCATTTCCGGCACTACCCACCAACAGAGAAACCCAATCATGACAAGGAGGGCCCCGAATGGCCCACCCATCCTGCCCAAAGCCACGTCCTGACCCCTCTTTCCACTGACAACCACCAGGTGTCCCCTCGCCCAGCACAAACTTCCAATAAGGAGGCAAAGATCCACCAATATAAATAGAAAGACGCAGAATTACTATGTTCCTTACCACAACCCAACACGTATGCTTAAGACAACCGTCCGCGCCAAATCTGCACCACCCATCATTCTATTCCCCCCAAAAAACCCTCATCGACCGTGTCGCCGGGGTTCCACGCCCCGAACAGCCAACTACCCCCCAAAAGGGGGGGGGCTGACTAGGAGCCGCCATCCACTGCAGCCATAAGGATGTGCCCGTATGCTCCTACCGCATACTGGCACGCAACACCTTCCCTTGCTGAAATTACACGGCGTACTGAAGCCAGACTAAACCGCCATATGACCTAAACAAGCCACCCCAAATGGATCCATATAACCGAACCATGCCGAACCAATTACCCAATTCCTTCCCCCGATACCCTTGCCAAAAACGCAAATGCCCGCAGCCACGTTGCAAATGTACGAGGGGTGAGCCTCCACCGGCGCTCCCCTCCCTCTACTTATCCTTCCTGGAATCACTTGGCTTAACCTAATCCAGGTGAAACTGTTCCAGGGGGAGCAGCGAAACTATTGCTACACGTTCCCCCATTCAAATCTTATCCCTCACATCCTCCAGCAAGTGAGCCCCCCCCCAGCGGGCCTTTGAAGCACCCATAACTCTCACACTTGACCACTGTCAGCCCAATGCACCACCTCATCCCCCTCTTCGCTCCTCACCACTCACTCTGTCACAGCCCTTGCCGCCTCTGCCCGAAAATGCTCCCCTGCCGCCTCATGCGCCCTCACTCTGCCTGCCGCACCTGCGCCTATTACCCACCGTTCCCGTCCATGCCGCCGGCGGTGCATGCGCACTCTCCACAACCGTATACACCACTGCAGTAAACCCCATACCTTGTCAAAACACAAACCCACTTGGCGCTGCCGTGTCCGCAGCCGCCCCCCCCACCAACTGCGCCCCAACCCTGCCGAATCCACGGCCGTCTCACCCGACCGCGACCCGGCGTATCCCGGAATAAAAGTCACGCCATCCAGACGTCTGATTCTTCCGTCGCTGCTTCCTCCTCCTCCTCGCTGGAGCCGACCGCCTCTGGCTCATGTAATGCAGACGCCGCCGAAGCGCTGCCACCACCACGGCCGTCCTCCTGGTACGCCGCGTGGGCACCATCCTCCAAGCTCCATCTTCTGTCCCGCGGCGACAACCCCGGAAACCATCCTGACCCACGGGCTGCCACCGCGGGCCTCATCTTCTGGCCCGACCCCCCCTGCTGCCTGCAAGGACAGGGGGTACCTGTGGCCCGACCTGCTGCCAGCAGACTCCCATCCAGAGCCGCCAGCCTCCTGCCCACCTGGGCCCAGAAGGCATCCGTCCGCCGGGTCCTCGCCCCCCTGGGGGAGACCGCCGCTGCCGGGAGCTGCACGCCTGCTCTGGGTGACCAGGCGGGGACCGCAGGGTCCCCGCCGTCACCCCCACGTACCGACGCCTCCCGGGCATCCGTCGCACCAGGCTCGCCTGCCCTGGTGCCGGACCCCTTGCTGGCTGCAGCCCCCCGGCCACCCCCCCTCCACCCACGGGGGAAGGGGGGTAACGCTGGCCTCCGTCCTCGCCGGGCGCTCTCCTGGCCAGGAGCCGCCGCATCCAGCCCTCCTGGGCCCCATGAAAGCCTCTGTCCGCTGGGCCCTCCCCCTCCTGGGGGAGACCGCCGCGGCCGGGAGCTGCAACCTGATCTGGGTGACCAAGCAGAAACCGCAGGGCCCCTGCCGTCACCCCCACTCACCGACGCCTCCTGGGCACCCGTCGCCCCAGGCCCGCCTGCCCTGGTGCCGGACCCACCACTGGCTGCAGCTCCGCGGCCCCCCCCACCGTCCGCGAGGGGTAAAGCTGGCCTCTGTCACCGCCGGGCACTCTCCCCGTCCGGGAGCCGCCGCATCCAGCAATCCAGGCCGCGGCTCGGACCGGAAATAGGCCGCAGACAAGCCACGCCCCCCTCCCGGCTGCCGCGGCCCGGACGGAGATTCCTCCCGCGGCCGGAGCAGCAGCTGAGTACTGCCCTGCCCACGTCCTACCGCGGAGGGTCCCCGAAGGGGCTCTCACATCTCCTCCTCGCTCCCCCCGCACACGGCAAGTACCTGAGATATGAGGGAGGGGGGACGCCGCCCGCAGCTGACAGGGGAGCGAGGGGAAAGTGCCAACAGGTTAACCCCCAGCAGCCAAGGCGTGGGACCGCGCTGCCAGGGGCCCGTGCACTGCCATGATGAATTCGCTGGTCCCGGGTAGCAGCCATCCTGTCGCACGTCCGGATCGTTCCATATCCGGAAGTCTGGTGATGTGAGGGGCTGGGGAACCTCCATTATGACGTCCTTGTACAGATCTTTGTGTCCTTCTAAATACTCCCACTCCTCCATGGAGAAATAGAAGGTGACGTCCTGACACCTTATAGGAACCTCTCCAGTCAGATCGTTCCATATCCGGAAGTCAAGAGAGAGGGGGTAAGTCAAAGTCCTTTACTTACACCCCTCAACTGTCCCACCTCTTCCTCCAGGGAACTCCTCCTACCCACCAATCCCTCTATTCTGCCTTATAAACAAACCATTCCTGTTTCCATTAACCCCATCACTCCTTCCCTTCCCTCTAGTCATGTCGCCCCTCCACCCTATGGGTTCCATGGCTTTCTGATCATAAAGTGAACTGAAAGCGTCCGACTTTTTATCATGCAGCTCGGACCGATTTTACACGCATAAGTGTGTTTCCAGCCTAACTTTTCTACTAGCCTAGTAGTCTTATAAACTAATTGCAGCCACTTTTCACCTGCATTGAGAATGGAGGTAGGAAATCTGTTCCACCCACTTAATAGCTGCCACTCACACATGGGATTATTTGTTATGGACTGTAATCATTCCTGTAGTGTATACTGACAGTCGGTAGTGATCCTTCTTTGCACCTCTAGATGTCACCATCCGCAGGCACAACTACAGAAAGGTAGTTCACAAATAAGGCAGTTTTATTACAACCATTTAAAAAAAAAAAAAAACACGATTTCATAGTCACCATTATTAATACAAAAATAAAAACGCGACACCTTCCCTTTAAGAGACACATTTCTTAATAAACCATGAGGATCTGACTAGTGGCCTGCAAAGAATGGACTGGAGTAAAACACCACCCCTCATGAATTAGACAAGTTGTGCCATCAAATCCCCACCCCACCTCCTACACAGCGCTGTTTATTTGGGGCTGAGCTGGGAGACACTGGCAAAAATGTCATGACTTAAAGCCTCAAGGCAATTTGCACCAGAATTTTAGTGCAATCTAGTTGACAATGTTAAGAGAAAAAAGAAAAAACGAACAAAAAAAAAAAAATAAGCAAGATCCAGCACCACCATGGTCATGAAGAGTGGAAGTGCCTGCTGTTGGAAGCCAACATGGACGATGTGTAAGGCTACTTTCACACTTGCGTTGTTTGGCAGCCGTCGCAATCCGCCGCTTTGGGAAACAGCACAATCTGTTAACGGATGTGCGCTGTTTCCAATAGACTTGTATTGACGCCGCATTGCGATGGATGGCCTTGCGTTGTATCTGCCGGCTGACGCTGCATCCGCCGGGCAGAAAAATGCAGCATGTAGTGGTTTTCTGCGCTTCCCAGAGCATTAAAAAAAAAAAAAAAAAAAAAAAAAAAAAAAAAGAGCACGCAGGATTCCGTCGTTTTTAGAACGAACGCCTATGGTGGCGGAATACATCATTTGACGGATTCCTGTGACGGATCTGTCTTTTACACAACTGAGCATGCTCATTTGAGTTAATTGCTTGAAAAAAAAAAAAAATATACAACAGATTGCGTTGTTTTGCAGGATCCATCACATCAGTTGTGCCACTATATGCAACGCATCTGTTACACAACGCAATGCGACGGATGCCGCACAACGCAAGTGTGAAAGTAGCCCAATATGAATCACTGAACTCACAACTGGATCCATGAGCTCTAAATACTGCCAGAGCTCAAAAGGCCTACATCAAAGAAAACCATGCCCTGTGAGAGAGGGGGGAGGGGTTATGAGGGAGGATATTGTATATACTGCAGTGTATTTGCCCTTGGTTCTATTGAAGAGCAGAGTACATCTACATGTCAATTGAACATCTTGCCTCCTGCCTCATGTAATCTTCTGTACATAACCCCTGTGGCATTTGGAAATTAGACATTCTTGAGACAGACATCAAGTCTCCACAGCCCAAATTGAATCTGTCCTCAGGCCAGGAACCATCCACAGGCAGATCAAAAACCATTGCACCTACATTTGTAAAGACTCTTGACCCTCTAACCCATTCTGGATCCAAGAGGGCCACCTTCAGGAGAGAATCAACATCAATAGCCATGCGCATTTTCCTGGACAACTGAAAAACTGACCTGATTAGATGGTGCCATTATATAGAGGGGGTTACAGGGACGGACCGACGCACACACAATCTCACTTTCCCTTCACTAGTTAGGGCCTTGACTATTCACAGGGTTGTCATTTTCTGTTTTATCACACCCCTGTGGATGCGTGCAGCTCATTTTGGCCATGTTACTGCGCCTCAGAAACAGGGTGGATGCTTCCTGGCTTCATTAGGTACACTGCGCATGACCAGAAGTTCAGAAGATGGCTCACATACACCTTCAACTTCCAGACATGCGCAGGGCGCCTAATGAAACATCCACCTTGCTGCTGATAAACATTTTGTTGCCTTTGGCAAAAAAAAAAAAAAGGGTCATTAAGTAACCAAGTTTAAAAGGACACTGGGGTGAAGGTTTAGTAATTATAGTATCTCAAGGGGATTTGGATTCAATTGGAATGGCTGTGGACCAAACAATCTATCCTCAGCTACTAGCCTCCCCAACAGGTTTCACCATGACTGGCTTCATCAGGGAAATGAAGCTACAATAAAATATTGTAGCATAGCCTCATTCCCCTGATGAAGCCAGTCATGGTGAAACATGTTAGGGAGGCTAGTGGCTGATTTGTGTTAGCAGATACAGGGTAGGATTAATCTAAGTAGGAGGATAGATGGGGATTGTTTGGTCCACAGCCATTTCAAATTGAATCCAAATCCCTGTGAGATGCTATCATTACTAAATTTTTACCCCAGTATCTATTCTTTTAAACTTGGTCATTTAAATGACTAAGTTAATTTTTAATGGTCTTTAGTCAGGGTACCTTTTGTTGACTTTGGCAAAATGCATTTACCCTAGGGCCTATGCCGTCCATGAAACAGATTTGAGGTTCTGGGTTTCACCCTGCTTCTGAGGCACACAGACATGGCCAAAATGAGCCATGCTCATGCACAAGACTTCCAGAAGCTGGCTCTTGGAAATCACATTATCATGCAAACAGGAGCATAACACAGAAAGAGGGCCAACTAGTCAAGGCCCTAATTAGCATAGGGAATGCAAGGTATTTATTATTTTATTTAGCATTCACATTAGGGAATAGCATTATAAAGGGCTGGTTAGGCAGGGAATTTGAGCATACAGCTATGAAAGCTGCTGGGTTGAAAAGCAGACCTGACAAGGTCCCTATAAAGGCACAATTATATAAATAAGAGATTGGTGCACTGCACCTCTCCATGTGTGCCCTATACTTTAGGAACTTAAGCTTTGTCCCACACTCACCAATCTTGTAAAAGAGCTCCATCATTCACAAACCAGTCAGTACTGTGTGCTGGGAATGCAGCATTTTATGTTGTCATCTTCTCCACCCCAAGCCCCTGATCACTGTGATAACCTTCACCTGAGTGGAACTCAGTCACCTATCACAGGACTCATTGCATTTAGGGTACTTTCACACTTGCGTTTAGCGGAGTCCGTCACTATGGAGAATAGCGCAGTCCGTTAACGCACTGCACTATTCTCCATACACTTGTATGGACAATGCACTGTAACGCAAGTGTCAGCATTGCATCCGCGGAAGAAACGCAGCATGTAACTTTTTTTTGAGCAGCGCAATCCGTAGGATTTCACTGCGCATGCTCTTTTTTTTTTTTTTTTAAATCACAAACTTTATTTTGTCTTTCGGTGGCGAACATTCAGCTGAGCGCCCGCCCGCCAGCATGTGAGAGCGCTCAGCTGAGCGACCGGCCGCCGGCTATTGAGAGCGATCAGCTGATCGTTCACAATAGTCTGCTGTCGGTAAAACTGTAAAGAAGAAAAAAAAATTTAAAATAAAGCTTTCCGTTGTTTCGTACAATCCGTAGCATCCGTTGTGCCACTATATGCAACGCATCCGTTGCATCCGTCACACAACGCAATGCTACGGAAGCCGTCCAACGCAAGTGTGAAAGTAGCCTTAGACCACTGAGGCAATGCTACTACGTAGCGTAAAGGCTGGTTTCACATCAGCAAAAAACGCAAAACGCATGTTACTGGATCCTCAAGGAAAAAAAAACGCATCCTAGGCTGGTTTCACATCAGCGTTTTGCTGCCGGTCGGCAAGAAAACGCAAAACGCATGTCACAGGATCCTGTTGAATTTGACTTGAATGCATGCAAACGCAAGTGTTATTTACTGGATCCGGTAACATGCGTTTTGCGTTTTTTTGCCAACCGGCAGAAAAACGCTGATGTGAAACCAGTCTAAATTGTGTTTTGTCTATTGGGTTTTTTGTTTGTGCAGAAAATCTGCGGTATTTAAGGGTAAGTTCACACTTCCGTTGTTTTGCTTGAGTCGTAATCCATTGCCTTGAGGAATTGCGGTATGCTGCAACGTATTTTGCAGGATTCCGTTTTTTCCCCATAGACTTCTATTAGCGACGGATTGTGACTGATGGCCCTGCGTTGTATCCGCCGTGTGAGGAATCAGTCGTTTACTCACTGACAGTCAGGCGGGAGCAACGCTGAATGTAACGTTTTTATGCAACGGCAAAAAAACGGACTCCGCAGGTGTCCGTCGCCATCCGTCAAAAGCTATAATGGATGCCTATGGTGCTGGATTCCGTCGTAATCCATCACACGAAAGAATCCAGTGCTGGATTCCGTCATGCTCTACTGAGGATGCCCAGCAAGTTTGGCACACCCATTGGGCTGTCCCAAACAGAATCGGATCACGACGGATCTGTCAAAAAACGGACGCACAACAGATGTAAAGGACGCAACGGATCAATTTTTCACAGGATTCCTGTGAACGGAATCCTGTGAAATAATACATCCGTTGCGTCAGTTGACATCTAAAAAATGACGGATCTGACGGAAGCAAAACAACGGAAGTGTGAACTTAGCCTTACTGTCCAAGCAAAGTAGATGTGATTTAATGCAACCTCCAGCCAACCGTGCAGTTTAACTACGCATTTTTTGGTGCGTTTTTTTCTCCGTAGGCTTCTATGGGGATCCTGAAAAAGGATGCAAAAAAACTGTTGCTTTTTGTTTTTAAAGCATCAAAACTTTCTATACTAAAAAAAGGAAAACAAATGCAGCAAAACGCAATAATAATAGTTTGTTATTGGTTATTATGGTGCTGACTTCTGTGCAAAATTTGAACTTAAAAAGCAGCAGGAAAAAAAAACCAGCAATTACACTCTGTGTGAACATGGTCTGTTTATATGATTGTTTTTTGTAGGGCATCCAGAGGCTGGGTTCATATATTGTGTATTTGGTGCGGATTTTACTCTCGCATATATAAACAATAATCCGTTGTTTTTCTGCATCTAAAATCTTTGCATGTTTCTTAATTGTGGAAATGCACCTCCACCCCAAAGAAACCAAAGCCATGTGCTTTCTATTTTTTAACATTGTAGTGTGTAGTTGAATTTTTTTTCATCCCTGTCAATCAAGTTACAGTTGAGTGGTAACCACACTCACTGTGTACTGAGTGGTGACTGTTACAGCCCCTTGCCCTGCCCCAAAGACTGGAAGCGAGCAGCTGCAGGGAGAATATAATTTCATGTTCTCTCTGTAACTGCTCCAGTAAGGCTAGTTTCACACTTGCGCTATTTTGACGCAAACGGAATCCGTCACTAATGTAGTACAGTTCATTTATTTACAGTGGAAGAGCGTTACTATGGCGCGTGTGTGTGTCATGCAGTACCCGCTTGTGTCCACATGATGTCGCGCTTCCACTGTAAATAAATGAACTGTACTACATTAGTGACGGATTCCGTTTGCGTCAAAATAGCGCAAGTGTGAGTGGGTCCTTACGCAGCCAGGCAGGATTTAAATGCTATTTACCTGCAGATCAACCCAATAGCCACAGGTAAATAGCATTTCATAGATGACTGGTTCCCTTTATGGACTCTTTTCCATCTACGATTAAATAATCCCCGCGATACTCGCCCAGTAAAGTGGGGTGAGTGTCCTGCGTATGATGTGCGTTTTTTTTCTCACCTAGCATCCGTATGACATGTGAGTGCCATGTGAGTGCTATGCAAGCCTGTAGATTTTTAACACCAAAGATCCGTGTGACATGTGTATGCCATCTGTTTGACATTCGTATGCCATCTCTTTGACCTGCGTATGCCATCTGTATGACATGCGTAAGCCATCTGTAGTGCAATTTTTTTCTCGCTCCCATAGGCTTGCATGGGGGTGAGACTCGGTGCAAATCGCAGCATGCTGTGATTGCACCTAGAGCCCGATTTGTGTGGAGAAAAAACGGGACAGAGGAAACTGTCTCATTGATTAACCCTGGTGCGAATGTAATCCGATTTTTCAACAGATCGCACTCGCCCATGAAAATCGCAGATGGAAAAAAGCCCTACAGCTGCCGCTAGAGGTAGCTAATTGACAAGCTTGGTTTTTATCTATAAGGGTGGAAACACATCTATGCGAGTAAAATCGGTCCGACTGGGCTGAAAAATACTCGGCTGATTTTAGTTCACGTTAGGTGCGAGTGCAACGCAAGTGCGATGCTTTTTGCTCGCGTGTGTGTTGCGTTTGCGATGCTAGTTTCATGCAACATCTTAATTAGATAAAAGCTATTACACATGTGTCATTTAATTAACCTATGGGAATGTGCTGTCACATTCATCTAATGTGCGAAGTTACTGCCACACTCGCAAATGTGAACGCTGGTGCGCGTGTGTGATGCTACTTTTAATCCCCTTCCATAGGAAATCATTGGGACAAATGGTGTGAGAAACTCGCAAAAAAGCAGCATGCTGCGATTTTTTTCTCGGTCCGATTTGGACTGAGAAAAAAATCGCAGATGAGAGCTGAATCATTCACTAACATGTGTCCGATTTCAATGCGAGTTTTTCTTGCATTGCTCTACTGCGAGAAACTCGCAAGTGAGAATCAGCCCTTAGAAGAACACATGCCACATTAGTTTTCATGGCATTTTTGTGAGTTTTTCGGGTGCGTTTTTGGCCTCAAAACTGCATGCACTTCCTTCCCCAGCAAAGCCTATGAGATTTCATTTTTGTTCTCCACACAAGGCAGTTTTGTTTGGCTGCGTTTTTGAGCTTAAAAAAAAAATGAACATGTCAATTCTTTTGTGCGTTTTTCTATAGCAAGGTGCGTACATAACCTAAGGCGCCGCTCACATCAACGGTATTTTGCTGGAAAGCCTGATCCAGCATAAATGCGTTTCAGTTCCATTCTTTTCCTATGGACTCGTGGCAAGATGCGTTCACATGCGGTTGCGTGCATTATACACAACCGCATGTTGCCGCGCTTCCAATGTAAATGAATGGAACTGAAACGCATTTGTGCCGGGTCCTGCTTTCCGACAAAATACCAATGATGTGAGCGGCGCCTAATAGTAAAAATGTGTAACAGTGGTGGACTATGGTTGTCATGTTCTGGCCCATGAAGACACCAATCACCTTATTGTGTTGTAATTTGAATAATGTCTTGTGTTTTGTGTATATGTTAGGTGAACCACTGCGGCTGAAGTAATGGCGGGCTCATCTGGGATCGGTGTTGCAGCCGCAGCCGAGATGTTAACCCCTCCGTGAATAGGGGCAGTGTGTCCCGGGGCCCGGTGGGGGACTGTAAGGGTTGGTGGTTGTTGTATTCGGGGTGCAGGGTGCCGTGCCGCGGTGTAGTGTGTCGTGCCCGGATGGCACTGGTGTACTCACGATTAATTCACACTGAGTCACTGGTAAACCAAAGTTCAGTAGTGGTCGGTAGTGGTCGGTCCCCGCGGCCGGCTGCTGATGTCCCCTGTGGGGTTTTCCCGTGCACTTCTGGATGTTTCTGTTTCGGCCCCCCTGCCTAAGCAGTGGTAGCCCGCTCCCCGGCGTTGAGCTGCCGGAGGAGCCCTCGGTTGCCCGCAGGCGCTGACCCGTCGGGTGCTTGGCCCTTGGCGGTGGCGCTCACCCGGACTCGGTGGGCTTTTGCCTTCTTTCGGGACTTTGGTTGTGGATGAACCCCTGAGGTCCGGCCAGCAATCAGTCAATTCGCCTATACTCAGTGGCTTCTAAGCTAGGACGGGGTCTGAGTACCCTTCTGTTTGGTGCTCCGGTACACGTTTGACTCCCCGGTTTGGGACCGGCGGGCCACAACCCAGGCCCGGTCCGTACGGTTCCGCCGGTTGCTGTACCGGTACTCCTGCAGACGGCCACCACCGCCTGCCTGCCTGACGTTTTCCAAGGGGCCCAGGCTCCTACCCGGGTCCCCGGCAGTCTCTCTCCTTTTTCGCCTCCTGACACTGTCACTGTCCAAACTACTCTGATCTTTGTCTCTTTGAACTTCCTGCCCCAGGACAGTAGTCTCCTCGGTGGGGATGTCTTTCAGCCTGACTCCGCCCACCTGGTGTGCTCTACTTGCCCTGGGGGAGGCATCAGGTCTCCCAATCGGGTGACATGTGTGTGACCTCACAGGGGTGGGGGTGTGTGTGTATGTGGCTGGTGTAATTACCTGTTACCCCTGGAGTCCAGGGTGCCACACATACACCCAGCATCAGTTTAGTGTGTGTCGCTGGCGGCGGGGCGCTGCGCTCACCACGCTCGGGTTCGGCGCTGCTGTTGCTGCTGCTCGGTGGCTCGAGTGGTGGGCCGGATCCGGGGACTCGAGCGGCGCTCCTCGCCCGTGAGTGAAAGGGGGTAGTTTGGTTTGAGGATTTGGTCCGTGACGCCACCCACGGGTTGTGGTGAGGATGGGCACCACCGCTGCTATTGACGGGGATCCCGGGAGCGATGGTAGGGAGCAGCTGGGATGTTGTTTCCCCCCTCCATGGGTAGGGGTTGGTGGTCCCGGGACCCGGTGAGGTGACGGGGAAGCAGGGCTGGCAGGGTCGCGTGGACTGCGCAGCGCGGTGCCGGAAGGCACGGTTGTACTCACTCAGCCACAAATGTACGCAAAGTCTCTGGTAAACCAAACGGCTGGATGGACGGGTCCCGCAGCCGGCTGCTGTGGCTTCTCCCGGACGGTTGGTGGTGACTGCCTTTCCCTGCACCTTTTGTGGATGTTCGGTCCCAATGGCTTCCCACCGGTAACCCGCTTCCCAACGTGTGTATGCGCCGGAGGAGCCCTTTTGCCCACAGGCTCTGGCCCTTGGAACTCTAGCTGTGGCGGTAGCTGTATTTCCTTTTGTTGGTTGGACGGTTGCCTTCAATCGGGTCTTGGCTGTTAGGAAACCCCTGGGGTTCCGGTCACTGACGGATTTGACCTTATTAACGGCGACTCCTAGCCTGGTCGGGGTCCGCAGGCCCTGCCGGTTTGTGCTGGCTTCACTTCGCTCCCCGATTCGGTACCAGCGGGCCACCGCCCGTCCCCGGTCCTACGGTTTCACGTTCATCCGCCTCTCCTGCAGACGGCCACCACCGTCTGCCAACCTTGCTCTAAGTGCCCGGGCCATGTACACCGACACTGTCAGTTTGCTCCTCCACTTCTGCTTCACTCCTCTCACTGTTCTCTGCACTGACTGACTTCCTTTTCCCGCCTCCAGGACTGTGAACTCCTCAGTGGGTGGGGCCAACCGCCTGGCTCCACCCCACCTGGTGTGGACATCAGCCCCTGGAGGGAGGCAACAAGGATTTTGTGTCTGACTGATGTGCCTGTCTCGGGGTGGGGGTGTCGTGTTGTAGTACCTGTGACGACCTGGCTAGTCCAGGGCGCCACATTCCCCCTTGGTTAAATGCAGACCGTCCGCGGGCTGCCCGTCCATCACCGGTTTTATTTTTCAACTGCAAAATATATAAAACATGTGAAAACATTCAACAAAAGCAAATTTATAAATCTTCCCTTAATGGGAGGCATGGTACTTTAACGTTGCAAAACATATGTATACAGTTTAATAACAACGGACGGCTTCCGTTCTCCACCCAAGCAACCTGGCCCTGATGCTGCCCCTGCTCGGGGCTTACCTTGTGGGTGGAGTAAGCAGCGCGCTGCACTCCTGTCCCAGAAGAAGAGGTACAGCAGATTTACCGGCCTCCCTGCTGTACATGCCTCCCAGACCTTAGGTGTGTGACCACTCCCCCCCAGTACTGTGAGTACCCAACCCATCGCTGCCCCCCGTGCTGTGTACCCCCAGTACTGTGTGTACTCTCCAGTGCTGTGTGACCTCCAAGTGCTGTGTAACCCCTCAGTGCTGTCTGTACCCCCTTGGTGATGTCTAAGCTCCCCCAGTACTGTCCGTGCCACCTAATGCTGTTCATGCTGCCGCCAGTGCTGTCCATGCCATGGTCAGTGGTGTCCGTGTACCCTAGTCCTCTATGTGCCCCCTTATGCTATCCGTGCTCCCCAGTGTTCTGTACCCCACAGTGCTGTGTGCCCCCCCCACTGCTGTCTGTGCCCCCCCACTGCTGTTTGTGCCCCCCCACTGCTGTCTGTGCCCCCCCACTGCTGTCCGTGCCCCCCTAGTGCAGTCCGTGCCCTCCTGGTGATAGCTATCCTCCCCCAGTCCTTTCTGTGCCTCCCTATTACTACCACCTAGTGATGTCCGTGCTGCCAGCTAGTGCTGTCCGTGCTGCCACCTAGTGCTGTCCGTGTTGCCACCTAGTGCTGTCAGTGCTGCCACTGCCAGTGCTGTCTGTGCAACCCAGCCCCACCGCCACAATGTCTCCTGTGATGTGTATGTGTGGCGCCCTGGACAAGCCAGGACGTCACAGGTACTGCAACAACACACCCCACACCCCGGTTAGGCACATCAGTCACACACACAAATCCTTCTTGCCTCCCTCCAGGGGCTGATGTCCACTCCAGGTAGGGCGGGGCCAGGCGGTTGGCCCCACCCACCGAGGAGTTCACAGTCCTGGAGGCGGGAAAGGAAGGGAGTTGAATTAGGGAGAGTGGAAGTGGAGGAGCAAGAGCAGACTGACTGTGTCCGGGTACGTGGCCCGGGCACCCAAGAGCAAGGTTGGCAATCGGTGGTGACCGTCTGCAGGCGAGGCCTATTGATGCACAACCGTGAGGACCGGGGATGGGCGGTGGCCCGCCGGTACCGAACCGGGGAGCGAAGAGAAGCCAGCACCATTCGGCAGGGCCTACGGACCCCGACCAGGCTTGGAGTCACCGTTAAACCGGTCAAATCCATCAGCAATGGGAACCTCCGGGGTTTCCCAGCAGCAAAGACCCGACTGAAGGCAACCGCTCAACCGTGAAGGGAAATACAGCTACCGCCACGGCTAGAGTTCCCAGGGCCAGAGCCTGCGGGCAAAAAGGGGCTCCTCTGGCAAATACACCGCTGGGGAGCGGGTTACCGGTGGGAAGCCATCGAAGCCGACAACACATCACAGGTGCAGGGAGAGACAGTCACCGCCAACCTACCGGGAGTGACCATCGCAGCCGGCTGCGGGACCCGTCCATCCAGCTGTTTGTTTTACCAGAGACTTCGTCTACGTCATTGGCTGAGTGAGTACCACCGTGCCACCTGGCACTGCGCTGCTGCCCCCGTGACCCTGCACCTCGCCAAACCCCACCATCCACCTTACAGTCACCATCACCGGGCCCCGGGACCACCAAAACCCCCTACCCACGGAGGGGAGAGAAACATCTCGGCTGCTGCCTGTTATCGCTCCCGGGATCCCCGTCCAGAGCAGCGGTGGTGCCCCAACCTCACCACAAACCGTGGGTGGCGTCACGGACTAAATCCCCAAACCAAGCCACCCCTTTCACTCACGGGCGAGGAGCGCCGCTCGAGGCCCCGGATCCGGCCCACCGCTCGAGCCACCAAGCAGCAGCAGCGCCGCACCCGAGCTTTAGCGAGCGCAGCGCCCCACCGCCCGCGACAACTGTCCCCAGCCTCTCCAGACTGAGACAATCCTGGAAAAGCAGTTGTGAGAGACAACATGATCAATATCACTGAACATCACAACCGTACCAAAGAGAAGCCACTCCAGCCACCACAGTAAGGGTGAGTTAATTGTTTGACCAAATATAGTCAGGTAGTTTTCAAGTTGATTATTTTGTGTGGCCCCCGAAGGTTGGTAGAAATTTCTAAATGACCCCCGGCAGTAAAAAGGTTCCCCACCCCTGGTATACAGGGACGGTTGGGCAGGAATTACTAATATGCACCCAGAACTGCTCTTGGTTCTGGGTGCATATTGGACCTGACAGGTTCCCTTTAAAAGAGGCTTAATCCTGCTTTACACGAGATGACCGATTGTGCGATAGCACGATCGGTCGTACCCGCTCCCGTCGTTTTTGCGTCACGGGCAATTAGTTGCCCGTGGCGCACAAACTCGTTTAACCCCCATCACACGTACGTATCTTTCGGACAACCTCGCTGTGGGCGACGAACGTCCACTTCCTGGAGTGGGAGGGACGTTCGGCGTCACAGCGGCGTCACACGGCAGCCGGCCAATAGTAGCGGAGGGGCGGAGCTGAGCGGGATGTAAACATCCCGCCCATCTGCTTCCTTCCACATAGCCGGCGGGAGCCGTGGGAGGCAGGTAAGATGATGTTCATCGTTCCCGTGGTGTCACACGGAGCAACGTGTGATGCCACGGAAACGATGAACAACCGCCGCCATTTTAATTAAACAATTTTATGAAACCTAGCGACGAGTACACGACTCACGATTTGTGAGCATTACTGCGTCGCTCGGAGGTGTTACACGAGACGACATCGTGTATGATGCCGGATGTGCGTCACGAAAACCGTGAGCCCGACGATGCATCGCACGATCCGTCGTCTCGTGTAAAGCCCGCATTACACATTAACTTACAGATTAACATAGTAATGTGTATGCAAAATGTTAATTCTTTTGAGAGTTTGGTAGGTTAGCGCTGTGGTTTTTAGAGTGAAATCTGCTTGAAAAAGACGTTATGTGCACATGCCCGTATAATGATAAAGGCCTATTGAATAAGTAAAACAATGTAATTATTATGGGCTATTACAAACTAAAAGCGCAGACTGGAACGAAAAGGGAAGATAATATGTTGGGATTTTTACAAAGTTGTATTGACTAATCATTCAATACTCTGAACAAAGGACAAGAGAAAGCTGTGCAGTGAGGAAACAGGTAGCATAAAGGGCCGCCTATTTCCCATAAGTCACACAGAGAAAACAGAGAAACGAAACTTATGGTGAGGGCATGGATTCTCAGGATCTGCTGCATCGCTGGATAATACTGAGGCATCACGCCTACAAAAAGGAGGGAGGCAGCATTGAACAGGGAAAGCCTCCTCTATTACAGAAAGGCTGGAGGAGATCCAAGAGGAAGAACAAGTAGAAAAAGAATTTCTAAAACTAACAATCATAGACAGTTCTTTGTTCGGCTGTGTAGATCTCACGTTGGCTTTTTTTGGGGCTCCCGCTAATCCTAGTGTCTTTTCACAAATGTATCGAGAGTCGCAGAACTGGAAAAATGGCAGGGTATAATTCACTCCTTTAGCACAAGTTTGGCTGCTTTCGCACATCAGTTTTTTGGCATCAGGCACGATCCGGCGAAAAAACTGATGTGACGGATCCGGCGAAAAAACGGATCCATTGCATCAGTTTTTTCCATCAGTTCCATCAGTTTTTTTGACAGATCCGTTGTGATAATGAGTATGCTCAGTTCAGAAAACCGGATCCGGCAGCCATATCCGTTTTTTGCCGCAATACGCCGGATCTGGCGTCCATAGGGTTTGATTATGAAACACGCCGTACGGCGTAATACGCTTTTTCGCCGGAGACAAAAAACGTTCCTTTCAGTGTTCCATCTGGCCGCCGGACAAGCAAATTTTGCCGGATCCGGCGAAAGCTGGATGGAACTCAAGGCCATCCGGCACTATCCCGTGCTAATAGAAGTCTATGGAGGAAAAAACTGGACCGTTTTTTTCAGGTTTTTGCCGGATTGGGCCTGATGGCAAAAAACTGATGTGTGAAAGCAGTCTTTGTTCCCCCAGAAAACTGTCTCAGACCTTCTTCACACATCCATGCCTCTGGTACGTGTGACGTCTGATTTCACACATACCGGAGACACGGACAGTAGACCCAATAAAATCAATGTGCCTGTGCACATGTCCGTGTTTTGATATGGACTGTGTGTCCGTGTGGAGCACATGCTTGTCCATGTGCTCCATATGGCGAGATGTCTGTTTTCTCCGGCAGCACGGGTGTTACACGGACCACACACTTATGTGATCTGTGTGACATCAGTGTGACACATACCGGAGAAAACACAGGTAACATAAAAATAAAGTATTTCTATAATTACTTGTTGCCGGCGTTGTTGTCTCTGCCTCTGCTGTTGCTTCCGGGCCCACTTATTAGGCTCATGCATATTCACTACAGTCACCGCAGATCCGGAAGTAACACTAGCGCTGGAGACAGGTAAGGCTGTTTTCACACATCCGGTTTTAGCAGTGCGGCTAAATCAGGCTCTAAAACCTATGCAACGGATGCGGCGAAAAAACAGATCCTTTGCATAAGTTTTTACATGCGGCCCATCCGTTTTTTGCTGGTTGCGGCACGCTACTGAGCATGTGCAGTGCAAAAAACTGCATGCAGCGGCCGTTAGGCATGCATTGGAAAAAGCGGCGCATCGCCCGGATGCGGCGCGATGCGTTTTTTTTTGCCGGACAAAAAACGTGCCAGGCAACGTTACATCCGGCCGCTGCATTGGCTAAATATGCTGCATCCGGCAAAAAACGGACCGAACGCAAGGCCATGCGGCACAATCCGGCACTAATGAAAGTCTATGCGGAAAAAACGCCAGCGGCGGCAAAAAAAAAACGGTTGCGGTTTTTCTGCAAAGAGCCAGATTGTGCCGCACAGCAAAAACCGGATTTGTGAAAGCAGCCTAAGTATACAAGTTCATGCTGTTCCTGTGCTATCGGGATGTCACATGGACAGCACAGGGACACACGCACACACATGCGCACCTTCACCACGAACCGTACAAAACGTTAGTGTTTTGCACAGATGTGCAATGGCGGCATTAGGGTAGGTGCACACAACATCATTAAGATGCTGGCGTATCTGGTGAGGTTTTCCTAGGCAAAGACCGTTGGCTTTTTCCTGAAGCAGCTTCGCTGGCGGTTTTTCGTTTTTGCTGTCAGCATGTTTTGTTTTTTTTTTTTAAACTATACCTAGCGAGAGGCTTTTTCGCAGAAGCCACCGGAAGAAGGAAAATACATCTTCTTTTAACTGTTTAACGGTTTCCAGAACTTGGAGCGATTAAAAGAAATAATGAAAGACTGTGTTCAAAGCAATGACATTTTTACATTGCTGTACAATGGGGGTTTTTTTTGGGGGGAGGGGCAGTTTTGCTATGATTTTTCAGGCGGATTGGAGGAGAAATCCACCTGAAAAACATATTGTTTCGGGTATGTACGCACGTCTTTTAGACAGTGGATGAAGTTTTGGAGCAGAGGTAATACGTCATAGGTGTTTACCTTGAAGTGTCTTTTTTTGTGTGTATTTTCATTTGTTTTTGCTACTGGCATCTTTTCTTTTAACTGTTTAAATAAACTAGTGAGTAGCTTCCAAACAGAGTCAGGTCACTTCTTTTAGCTATTTCATAGCTTTTGTATGAAGCAGTTATAAGAAGCTCAAAAGGGCTGAAGCTATGCACAGCATGTTATTTTGAAATTGCTGTGCATATGTTTATTGTTTCTAGCAGTTTTAAGTGCTTTTTCAGGTGGAATCCCTTAGGGCAGGGGTGGGGAACCTCCAGCCCGTTCTTTGTGGGTGGGATTAGCGTGCAATGTGCTCCCGGCCCGCAAAAGTAGAGGACCAGCAGCCTCACTGTCCGGAGTCCTGCACATGCCTCCCAGTGCTGAGTGCCGCCCCCATCCCAGTGCTGAGTGCCGCCCCATCCCAGTGCTGAGTGCCGCCCACATCCCAGTGCTGAGTGCCTCCCCCATCCCAGTGCTGAGTGCCGCCCCCATCCCAGTGCTGAGTGCCGCCCCATCCCAGTGCTGAGTGCCGCCCACATCCCAGTGCTGAGTGCCTCCCCCATCCCAGTGCTGAGTGCCGCCCCCATCCCAGTGCTGAGTGCCGCCCCCATCCCAGTGCTGAGTGCCGCCCCCATCCCAGTGCTGAGTGCTGCCCCCATCCCAGTGCTGAGTGCCGCCCTCATCCCAGTGCTGAGTGCCTCCCCCATCCCAGTGCTGAGTGCCTCCCCCATCCCAGTGCTGAGTGCCGCCCCATCCCAATGCTGAGTGCCGCCCCCATCCCAGTGCTGAGTGCCGCCCCCATCCCAGTGCTGAGTGCCGCCCTCATCCCAGTGCTGAGTGCCGCCCTCATCCCAGTGCTGAGTGCCGCCCTCATCCCAGTGCTGAGTGCCGCCCCCATCCCAGTGCTGAGTGCCGCCCCCATCCCAGTGCTGAGTGCCGCCCCCATCCCAGTGCTGAGTGCCGCCCCCATCCCAGTGCTGAGTGCCGCCCCCATCCCAGTGCTGAGTGCCGCCCCATCCCAGTGCTGAGTGCCGCCCCCATCCCAGTGCTGAGTGCCGCCCCCATCCCAGTGCTGAGTGCCGCCCCCATCCCAGTGCTGAGTGCCGCCCCCATCCCAGTGCTGAGTGCCTCCCCCATCCCAGTGCAGTGTGTCGTCCCCATCCCAGTGCAGTGTGTCGTCCCCATCCCAGTGCAGTGTGTCGTCCCCATCCCAGTGCAGTGTGCCGCCCCCATCCCAGTGCTGTGTGCCGCCCCCATCCCAGTGCTGTGTGCCACCCCTCAGTGCTGTGTGCCACCTCAAGCATTTTTCAGCTTTTTTTTGGGGGGGGGGCGGACATTTTTACTGCCCTTCTCCAGATCTTTTTTAATCCATTAAACAATGAAGAAAGCGCTAGCATTTTTTTCAATAAATATGCTGACAAAATGCTCAATATGAGGCTTCCAGGCCCCCTTCCCACATGCGTATAAAACACGTATGTGAAATAGTGGTACCGGTGTAATCAGTGTTTTTCATCCGTGTTTTCCATCTGTGTGTCGTCAGTGTTTTTCCGTGTTTTCCCTCAGTAGTTTCCATATGTATTTTCCATGGATGTGTCATCCGTGAAATAAAGATATAGCAAAGCTTTTCCTATACCTTCAAGATTAAACACGTACAGCACATGGATGCCATTAGTGTGCTATACGTGTTGTTCATGGACCCATAGACTTGTATTTGTCCTTTCCATGTGAAAACATGGACATGTGGAGATCACAATAGGTTATAATTGGTAAGTGTGGTATCCGTGAGAAAACGAATACTATGTGTACCAGATTCAGGTACTTGTGAAAAAAACCCTGTTTCCTAATGAGGCTATGTGCACACGCTGCAGTTTTGTCTCTTCAGCAAAAAAGACACCCTGTGGCAGAAAAACATCCAAAAAACACAAGCGTTTTTGCCACGTTTTCTGTGTTTTTGGGTGCGTTTTTGCCCCTGCGTTCTTTTTAGTGTATTCAATGGGAAAACGCAGAAAAAGGTGACATGCAGCTTATTTTTTATGCAACCAAAACTGCAAGGAAAAAAGAAACAATGTGCGCACAGTCTTTATGAATTCTCATAGACTTTTCTGGGGAAGGATGGCATGCAGTTTTGGGCAACAAAACTGCGCCCAAAAACACAGCAAAAACGTGGCCTGAGGCTTCTTCTTGAAAACTTATTTTTGAACTCCTCAAAAACTCAGTTCTATCAGAGTCATAGCGTATTGTCCGCACTCTGCAGTTTTGTCGTAACCAAAAAAATGCACCCTATGGACAAAGAAAACACATCTTGTGGCCACAAATCGCATGTGTTTTTTATGTGTTTTTCTATGCGTTTTTTAACACCAATGGGTCAAAAACACAAGAAAAAATGCAAAAACAATTGATATGCTGTAGTGTTGCAGCCACCACAAAACTGAAATCCCCCCCTCCCCCCCAAAAAAACCCCAACGTGCTCCCTGCAAATCTGAAATCTCATAGACTTTGCTGGGAAAGGAAAAACATGCAGTTTGTGGTGACTAAAAGGTCACCACAAACTACAAACTGCACCAAAAACGCATAAAAAACTGCATGGGGGCTTGTTCACACAGCATTATTTGATGCATTAGGCTGCTTTCACACATCCGGTTTTTGCTCTGCGGCACAGTGCGGCACTCTGCAGAAAAACCGCAACCGTTTTTTTTGCCGCCGGTTGCGTTTTTTTTTGCATAGACTTACATTAGTGCCGTATTGTGCCGCAGGGGCTTGCGTTCGGTCCGTTTTTTGCCGCATGCGGCAGATTTAGCCTGCAACGTTTTTTGCTCCGGCAAAAAAAAAACGCATCGCGCCGCATCCGGCCACTGCGGCACATTTTTCAATGCATGCCTATGGACGCCGGATGCGGCGCGATGCGGAAAAAACCGCATCCGGCCGCCGCATGTGGTTTCTTCCACTGCGCATGCTCAGTAGCATGCCGCAACCGGAAAAAAACGGACCGGCCGCATGTAAAAACGTATGCAAAGGATGCGGTGTTTTCGCCGCATCCGTTGCATAGGTTTCACAGCCGGATTGAGCCGCACGGCTCAAACCGGATGTGTGAAAGTAGCCTTAGGCTATGTTCACACACTGCGTTTTTTACCTGCGTTTTGGGTCCGTTTTGGGTCCGTTTTTGCTGCAGAAATTTCTTGAGAAATTCTTGTAACCTTTCTGCAGACATTCCCCAGCAAAACCTATGGCAAAAAAAATTAGCTGTGCACACACTGCGTTTTTTTCTTAAGAAAATTCTTTCAGTAGATTTTCTTAAGAAAAAGAATGAGCATGTCACTTCTTTTCTGCAGCTAACTGCGTTTTTTGCCATAGATAATTGGCACAATAACGCAGGGAGCAACCAGCGGTAAAAACGGACCTAAAACGGACCTAAAACGGACCTAAAACGGACCTAAAACGGACCTAAAACGCAGGTGCGTTTTTGGTGCGTTTTTTAACACAGGTGCACTCTTAAGAAATTTCTTAAGAAATTTCTTAAGAAAAATCATTTTTCTAGTGTGAACATAGCCTATGTCTTTTCTGCTGTAAACATATGGCATTGTATGTTTATATATATGTGTATTTTTTTATATATGGGTGTATATATATATATATATATATATATGTGTGTGTGTATATATGTATATATATAAAATGTGTGTATGTGTGTATATATTTAGTGTGTGTGTGTATGTATATATAATTATATATATATATATATATATATATATATATATATATATATATATATATATATGTGTTTATTGAAAAAAATTCGAACAACGTATTCCACTTTTTATTATTTCACCATGTAGAACATAGCATGAAACAGTTAATAGTCAGATCCCCCCACCCCTTCTCCTCTCTGAGTCTTAGCTCATTGTAGGAGGAGGGGTCACAGCAAACAGGAAGGTTTACAGAAAGCAACACAGACCACAGGGAACCAAGAAGATCCTGATTTTTGGAAAATCCGGCCACCATGCATAAAACAGAGGGGATCATGTTGGTGGCTGCTCTGTGCCTGATGTGCATGCCAGTAGGTGGGTACAGTGCCAGTCTGGACAGACTATGGGCTCATTTTATCAGACTCATGTGGCAGGAAGCTGAGGGGGTACTGTATAGAACTCATTGAGAAAAATGCAAAAGAATGGTGTCCATATCACCATGTGCTCAATGGCTGGAGATGATCAGTGTATAGTGTAATATATAGTATAGTTCTGCTAAACTCCTACTATATTTATGACCTCTAAAGGGCCTTTTTTCTGGACACTTTTGTGATTTTGTATTTGTACAACATGTTCATGGATGATTTCACTTGTAAACACTTTTTTTTCAGTGTGTGTGTGTGTGTGTGTGTGTGTGTGTGTGTGTGTGTCGCAAACAGTGGTGCAGACAGATGTCGGCTGAAAATGTACAGGAAAAATCATTTGTTTTGTGTGTTTTTATTTAACAGGTTATCCACTACTTTTCCTGTGATGGCCTATACATAGGATAGGTCATCCATGTCTAATCAGCTGGGGTCCAACACTGCACCCCCGCCAATCAGCTGCTTTCAATGGCGGCAGCACGCAGCCAGAAATGCTCAGTTCTGGAGCTGCTCCATCTTCTGGTTGTGACTAAGACTGGGTACTGCACATCGATCTCTTAAAGGGAACCTGTCAGCAGAAATTTCCCCTAAAACCTAAAAGATTCCCCCTCTGCAGCTCCTGGGCTGCATTCTAGAAAGGTCCCTGTTATTATTGTGCCCCCTTTCTGACCAAAATACAGAGTTTATGAAGTGGTACCTTTTTTGGATTTGGATTCTGTAAATGCGACACGGGGGCGGGCTGCCTGGCGTCCGTTATTCTGCCTCCTGCCGCTTTAGGCCGTCCCCCGTCACTCCTTTCCATAGCTGTGTACGCCGCCCAGTGCTCCAGAGGTCCCCGCGCATGCCCAGTGCTCATCTCTCGTGGATGAGCACTGTGCCCAGTGTCACCGCTGGTGACGTGCGCGCAGGCTTTAGATTATGGGCGGTGCTGTGATGTTTATTACCAAGCAACCGCCCATAATCGCGGGACCGCGCTTTCCCCCTCGGCGTCCTTCGTTCTGCGCAAGCGCGGTGCTGCTGACCTCACGTCACCTCCTTCCCATCTATTTCCTGCCTCAGGGCAAGATGGGAAGGAGGTGACGTGGGGTCAGCAGCACCGCGCTTGCGCAGAACGAAGGACGCCGAGGGGGAAAGCGCGGTCCCGCGATTATGGGCGGTTGCTTGGTAATAAACATCACAGCACCGCCCATAATCTAAAGCCTGCGCGCACGTCACCAGCGGTGACACTGGGCACAGTGCTCATCCACGAGAGATGAGCACTGGGCATGCGCGGGGACCTGTGGAGCACTGGGCGGCGTCCACAGCTATGGAAAGGAGTGATGGGGGACGGCCTAAAGCGGCAGGAGGCAGAATAACGGACGCCAGGCAGCCCGCCCCCGTGTCGCATTTACAGAATCCAAATCCAAAAAGGTACCACTTTATAAACTCTGTATTTTGGTCAGAAAGGGGGCACAATAATAACAGGGACCTTTCTAGAATGCAGCCCAGGAGCTGCAGAGGGGGAATCTTTTAGGTTTTAGGGGAAATTTCTGCTGACAGGTTCCCTTTAATGATTTGATTAGGAGGCGGATGTGCAGTACCCAGTAGCGGCCGCTATCAAAAAATGGGGCAGCTTCGGGACTGAACATTTTCGGCTGCCACCGAGGACGGCTGATCGGCTGGGGTGATGGATGTCTGGGGTCCAATAATCAGACATTAATGACCTATCTTAAGTCCCCTTTACACGTCAGACATTGCTGTACATATGACATCTGTTTTCATATGTACAGGAAACGCAGGCATATTTAAAATCAAGGGGTCTGCGCACACATCCATGTTTTCTCAGACGTGTGTTCCGCATGTAGACAAGTCTGTTTTTCTCCGGCAGCACTGATGTGATCCGTGTGACATCAGTGTGATACGTACCGGAGAAAACACGTGTCATTGAAATAGAAAATAATTTTATACTCACGTTTCCAGTGCTTCTGTGTTCGGCGCTGCTGTCACTGCTTCCGGGCCCTCTCATTATGCTCATGAATATTCACTGCACCCTGGACCTGGAAGCGGCAGCAGGACAGGTGAGTAAAAAGGTCTTGTTCTCCGTGTGCTTTCTGTTATAGCACATGTAGAACACACATGTGCCAAAATCACAGCACACAAGTGGTGATACGCACAGTCAGCACACTCCGTGTAAAACATCCGTGTTTTTCACTGATGTATGATGAGGGCCTTAGGCCCGTTTCACACGTCAGTGAAAATCAGTGACGTTTTTCACTGGCGTGTAAAACACGCACATGTCCCTGCGTGTGCCGTGAATCACGGCACACGTGGGTTGTCTAAGTGCAATCCGGGCTCCGTTATCCGTGGCCCGTGATTGCACTTAGAAATCAACTCACCTGCGCCCGCTCCCGCTGTCCATGGTGCTGATCGCTCCTGCGACGCAGCATCCGGCCGGCGGTGACCCCCGCAGCAGCTGCTTCCGGGTCGGCTGTGTCGCGCATAATGAATATGCGCGACAGTAATCAGCCGGCTTAGAAGCAGCAGGCAGAACGGGCTGCAGAGGACATCGCTGGACGCCGGGTGAGTTAAAATGTTTATTATTTTAAATGCACATTTTTTTCTGGCACGTGTTTCACGGACCACACCACTGCGTGGTCCGTGGAACATCAGTGATGCCAGAAAAAATGGACATGTCTCTGTGCAGCAATCACGCACACGCGGGTACGCTGCATGGAGACACGTGCAGTGACAAATCTCTGATGTGTGAGCAGACCCATTCATTATAATGGGTCTGTGTATGTCAGTGATTCTGGTATGTTTAAAAAAAAGCACAAACGTCCCAGAATCACTGACGTGTGAAAGGGGCCTAAGGGCCGTTTCACACATTTGGCATTTTTCCGGATCCATCACACTCCAGTACAATGTAATACTGTGCAATGGCATTGCAGCAAGCTCCGGTCACATGCTGTCATGTGTGAAACGGCCCTTAAGGATAGGCCATCAATTTAAGAGTAATGGGCAACCCCTTTTAAAAACATATTTTATTTTTTTTACAAATTCTCGTCATGCATACATTTTTAGCATAGCAGTGTGCCAAAGTGACTTGAGTGTCCAGACTATTTTGTGTTAAATTTCCTAATTTGGGACATTGAAAGGTTAATATTTGCATTGTTGGCAACTGTCCCAGATCTCCTGGAGACACCTGGAAGGGGGTGGTGTCTATGATGTCCCTCCCTGAAAGTGGACATTCTGGGGCAGACCAAGGGTCTTCCTGAAAAATCTTTGCAACAATTGCCCAGATTCATCAACACTGGCGATCTTCACCCTGGTCTTTATTAGGGGGTGGGATAAAGTATAAGCCTTCTGATTCATTAAAAGGATCTGTCACCAGGTTTTTGCCACCTAATCTGAGAGCAGCATAATATAGGGGCAGAGATTCTGATTTCAGTGATGTGTTATTTACTGGGCTGCTTAGTGTAGTTTTGATAAAATCACTGATTAATCAGCAATAGATTATCCTTACAGCACTTCTTGATGTGCTGCCAGATAGTCTAGCATATTCATGAGCTCTGTATAACTGCTTGATCTGCAGCAAAGAAAATATGGATTTTATAAAAAATTACAGCAAACCGCTCAGTAAGTTACACATCGCTGGAATCAGGGTCTCTGTCTCTACATTTTACTATGCTCAGATGGGGGATCAAAAACCTTGTGACCTATTCCCTTTAAGAGGTACATGCATCCTTATGGATTAGGAGTGTCTGACGAGTGGCATGCGCCTTGCCACAAATCTTACTATAGTCCCTGCTGGAGTGATATTTGTAGAGATGCAAAGAATGCCGCTTGTCGTCAGTTTGAGCGGTGGTTGCCATGTCCCCATTTTTACTCCAGCTTTACAGCTTTAGAACTGAGCGAAAATTTTGTAAAAACTTTACAACTTTTCAAAGCTTTTTTTTTTTTTTCTGCACATCCGAGTTTAGTTTTGCTTTTCATGACTCGGAATGGAGGTGGAGACACTCCTTTTTTTTTTTTTTTTTTTTTTTTTTTTTTTTCTTTCTTTCCCTTTCTTTCTCTCTTTTTCTTTGTCTCTTGCACCATTTTTCTTGTGCGTTGAAAAATCGGGCTTATGAATGAGGCATTAAAACGAAGGGTACAGTCTCACTAAACGATGTACCAGCGATTCCGACCACGATATGACCTAGTCAGGATCGCTGGTGCGTCGCTACATGGTCGCTGGTGAGCTGTCAATCAGGCAGATCTCACCAGTGACCAGCCACCAGCCCGTAGCGACTCTTGGAAACGATGCTGCCCTTGGTAACCAAGGTAAATATCGGGTAACTAAGCAAAATGCTTTGCTTGGTTACCCGAAATTTACCCTGGTTACCAGCGCACACGGCTTAGCGCTGGCTCCCTGCACTCGTAGCCAGGGTACACATCGGGTTACTAAGCAAAGTGCTTCACTTAGTTACCCGACGTGTACTCTGGCTACGTGTGCAGGGAGCCAGCACTGGCAGCCTGAGAGCGGCGTACGCTAGTAACCAAGGTAAATATCGGGTAATCAAGCAAAGCGCTTCGCTTAGTTACCCGATGTGTACCTTGGTTACCAGCGTTCGCAGATGCCGGCTCCCTGCACATTCAGATCGTTGCTCTCTCGCTGTCAAAAACAGCAATGTGTGCTTCACAGCGGGAGAACAACGAGCAAAAAATTAACCAGCACTGTGTGTAACGATCAGCAATTTCACAGCAGGGGCCAGAACGCTGCTCAGTGTCACACACAGCGAGATCACTAATGAGGTCACTAGTACGTCACAAAACCTGTGACTCAGCAGCGATCTCGCTATGTGAGAAGTACCCCTAACTTTATTTTAGTGAACTGCAACCAATATTTATTTATTTTTTACATAAAGGCACCTATCTTAAAAAGTACAGTGCAATTTGGCTGAACACTTAAATTTAGGCTACCTTGAGTAGGTGTGATGTGAATTTGTTCCTAATTTTCTGACTTTACTATAATTGACCTGTCTTGGTGAACCTCCCCATGTTGAGACGATTCATGCGGCTGAATCCACAACCACATGTGGTTGATTGGGTTCTCAAATAGGAGCTTCCACAATTTGCAACTTTCCCCGGCTTTCGACAACTCGCTGACAAATAATGGTGTGGGGCCTTCATAGCTTAAGAAAATTTGTTATAATTTATGCCAGAAATTAATGTAAATAGTTTTGCAAATCTACAACACACCTTTTTGGCACAGATTTGATTATCTGGCTTGTGGGTATTTATAGATGCACCATATTTATTAGATTTGTGCCCCTCAATAAACTTTGTGCACCTATCTTTGTATTAAAACTGGGATATGAGAACATTCATCTTAATAAATTCCCCCATTACCCTTAGATATTCTCATCAGACCTGGAAAATCAACTTGTTCATACAAGTGCAAACGTTTGATTTCCACTTATTGGGACCCCATATTATCTTTGCAGGGTGGAAGCTGAGAATATTTGAGGATGACTCATATTTTATCATAGCCTTCAGCATATTTTCTGTAGGACGGTATTGCAATTTAAATTGCACCTCAGTTATTCAAAGTCGCACACATTGTCATGGCAATACAAACCAATGAACTGTTAACTCCTGTAAATGTTCATCCAAACTGCATCGTCACTTGTAAATATAAAGTTCTTGTATCTTGATAAATGAGTAAAATTGCAAAGTGTAAAAACAAGCAACTTTATCATTTAGATCCTATTAAAAATCTTTTGAGTTTTCAAGAACGGAGGGATTTTTAATACTTTAGTGTACAGCTCGTTGCCTAGGTTGCCGACCATTTCTGCTGTCAATTTAGAGGGGGGCGGCTTCCTATTCAAGGAGCGTATGCGTGGAAGTTCTTTGTGTCAGAGCTTGTAAGTGCAGTTGTAAAGCTGGTGGATCGCTGCACTGGAGAATGCTTACATCAACATGGTCGCGCCGGAAGTCTGCTGATCAGTTTTTAGGAGTGTACCGTTCCACTAGAAGATACAGAAATTGATTAGAGAAATATGCGACCATGCACAACACTAAAAGGTATATGATGTAAAATAATTAATATATGTTCAAAGAAAATAGTGTGTGGGTCTTATGGATGTAGCTGACCTACGGTAGCAAGGACTAGGCACCGAGATTTAGAACAAAAAAGCATTTTTTGTTCTAAATCCCCGTTCCACTAGAAGGCAGGTTTGCGGTGTGCTCCTGCAGATAGAAGCAAGACTAAGGGCGGCTTTGCACGTTGCGACATCGCACGTGCGATGTCGATGGGGTCAAATCAAAAGTGGCGCACATCCGGCGTCGCAGTCGATATCGCAACGTGTAAAACCTTTTTGATACGATGAACGAGTGCAAAAGCGTCGTTATCGTATCATCGCTGCAGCCTCCGACATTTCCATAATGCCGGTGCAGCGACAGGTGCGATGTTGTTCCTCGCTCCTGCGGCAGCACACATCGCTGTGTATGAAGCCGCAGGACCGAGGATCAACACCTACCTGCCTCCCGGCTGCAATGAGAAGGACGGAGGTGGGCGAGATGTTTACGTCCCGCTCATCTCCGCCCCTCCGCTTCAATTGGCCGCCTGCCATGTGACGTCGCTGTGACGCCACACGACCCGCCCCCTTAGGAAGGAGGCGGGTCGCCGGCCAGAGGGACGTCGCACGGCAGGTATGTACGTGTGAAGCTGCCGTAGCGATAATAATCGCTACGGCAGCTTTCACTAGATATCGCATGTGCGACGGGGGCGGGACTATCACTGCATCATCGGTAACACGTTGTTACCAATGTCGCAGCGTGCAAAGCCCGCCTAAAGCAAAAATTCACTAAGGCTATGTGCGCACTTTGCGTCAAGGTAGTTGCAGTTCAAAACGCATCCTCTGGCAGAAATTGCTTTTGCCAAAGTTGCTTTTGACCACAGAAACGTGATAAATCCGCGTGCGTATTTGCCGCGTTTTTAGCGCTTTTTACATGCTTTTCCATTGCGTAAAGACAGATGCATTTTGAACATAAAGACACTGCTAAATTAAGTTTAGGCTGCTTTCCCACTACGTTTTTTTTAACATGCGTCATGAACGTTTTTTGCTGTAAAAGCGGATCCTGCTTTTACAGCAAAAAAACGCATGCAAACGCATGTGTTCTTTCGCAGGATCCTGTCACTTTAAGTTTATGGGTGGGCATTGGAGTCATGTGATCGGGAGTCAGTGGAACGGAACTTGATATACTGGGAGCCAGCTTCTAACAGCTGCAGAGGCTCGTAAACATCGGGTAACTTGCTTGGATACCCGATATTTACGTTGGTTACGAGCATCCGCACACATAACCAACGTAAACATCGGGTAACTAAGAGAAGCGCTTTCCTTGGTTACCCGATATTTATGTTGGTTACGAGTGTCCGCAGCTCTCAGGCGGGGGAGAGAGAGGGGGAGAGAGAGGAGAGGGAGAGAGACAGAGACAGAGAGGGAGGTGGAGAGAGGGACTGATCACCCGAGGCAGGTTACTGGGCATGCTCAGTAGAGCAAGCAGGATCCTGTCTATCAGCATGCCAGCGTTCACATGCGTTTGCGTGCAGTATAGTCAGGATCCAGCAATTTGCAGTATTTGGACGCAGCTCAAAAACGCTACAAGTAGCGTTTTTGAAAAATGTTAAAAAATTTCGTCACTGGATCCTCACTATAACGCAGGTGAACGCATGTTGACGCGAGTCCATTGCAAATGCATTGAAATAAACGCATTTGCACTGGATCCGTTTTTGCGTTAAAAAAACGTTCAGGACGCATGTTAAAAAAAAAAAAAAAATAGTAGTGTGAAAGCAGCCTTAAACAGGCAAACACTATGAAAAAAGGAAAAAAAAAAAAAAAGAAAACAAATATAATTATTTCAATCATAACGAAAATAGTTACGGTATATTTAATATAATAGCGGTTTTATACTATTTTTGGCTAAAATAACAATAAATTAAATTAATATTTTCCATTAATTTAATTGTCGGACTATGTGTGTGTGTAAAGGGACATATCATTCCATTATTTTGATGTCCTAAACGCATGTTTTCTGCAGCTAAAAAGCAGGTAAAACGCTGGAATTTTGATGTTGCTTGCTTTTTGCTACTTCTCATTGACTTCAATGTTAGCAAAACGCAGCCCAAATGGCAAAAACAATTGAGATGCTGCTTCTTTGAACGCTGAGTTTTTGCCCAAAATTATGCAAATTAAACGCAGCGTTTTGAACAGCATTGTGCGCACAAGAAATTACCATTTCCCATAGACTTTGCTTGAAAATCAAAACGCATGCTTTTTGGCATGAAAACGCTGCAGTTCAAAACGCAGCTGAAACGCAGGTAAAAACGCAAAGTGCGGACACAGCCTTAAACATTAAAAAAATGAGTTTAATGCATTTTCTCACTTTAAGACCAAAGATTACAAGAAATGACTGATCCTCAATAGGACATACACTTCTTTTTTTGTTCACGGGATTGTCTTCTAAAATACTATGAAAGACCTTTAGCACCTATTCACAGGATAGTGTGGAAATATCTGCGGCCAGGGGTCCCACCTTGGATTTGGGCACAACTAAGGCCACATGCACATGTTGAGTATTTGGTGAGGGGTTTTTTTTTTACCTCAGTATTTGTAAGCCAAAACCAGGAGATGGTGAAAACTGCAGAAATGGAACCTGTGTTTCTTTTAGGCCCGAGTCACACTTGCAAGTGACTCATGTGGGCCTCGCATTGCATCACCCGACACGACCGCACACTCTCCGGACAGGAGCATCTCCGCTACATAGAAATACATGCAGACGATCCACTCTTGATAGGAAAGTGTGCAGCCTTGCCGGGTGATGTGATGCTAGACTCGGCAAGTCACTCGCAAGTGTGACTCCGGCCTTATACTTTTCCTTTGATTGTTCACTCCTGGTTTTGGCTTACAAATCCTGAGGTAAAAAACTCACCCAATACTCAGTGTGTGCACATGGCCTAAGGGCTTGTTCACAAGTTGCCCTTGGGCTGTGTTTTTCCCATGAGGAAATAAATGGTTCACTTTACAGCACCGGCAAAGCGAATGAGCTTTCTGAAACCTCCTGCACTCGCTGCTTATTTTTTTTCCTTCGGCCATATGAACACGTTCAGTATTTTGAGAGTATTTTACCTCAGTATTTGTAGCCAAAACCAGGAGTGGGTAAAAAATGCAGCAGTGGTGCCCGTATTTCTATTATACTTTTCCTCTGATTGTTCTACTCCTGATTTTGGCTTACAAATCCTGAGGTAAAAAACTCTCACCAAATACTCAACATGTGCACATGGCCTAACTGGAGATAGATGCTCATGCATGACCAAGGGCGGTCCATTCATTTCTATGGGGCTCCCTAAATTAGCCAAGAGCTGTACTTTGATATCTTCTAAAACCTTCTTAAGTTTGTTCTACCCACATAATTTTTTTTTCCCCCAAACTATGGCCACAGTATACCCTAAATCGTGCACAGATTTGTTTTCACAATGCAAGTCATCCATGTTCATTTACAGAGTATTGTACATTACTGGGTCGCATTTTTTCTTTGACAAATATGCAACCGGTCTGAACTTGAATGCGTCCTAGGATTGTCTGGAAAGGCTTGTATCTAATGATGAGCGAGCGTGCTCGGCACTACGCATTATTCCATCAAGCATTGGGGTGCTCGGGTATTTCCGGTGCTCGAATGAGTATCGTGGGTGCTCTTATATTTTGTCTGTGAAACAACAATGCACAGGCTTCACAGCCTGATGTGTGCAGGCACCTCAGGGAGAGCCATTTACTGTCTCTGGCTCTCCCTGGGAATAAAACAATGTTCTCAGACGTAGTGTGGCAAAAAAAAAACTCATCGCCGTAAATGCTCTGTTATGGCTGGCTGTATGTGGGCAGAGACCCAGACAGTGCAATCATTAACTTTGTGCAATGCTTGTTACTCTGGTCAAGCTCGTCCGAGCATCTGACCAGCTTGAATCGAGGAATGAGCATCCAAGCATTTTAGTTCTTGACCATCACTACTTATATCTAATGATGGAAGAGCATGCTCGGTATTCTATAGAGCATCGGGGTGCTTGGGTGTTCGCGATGTTCAGCAGAGTATTGCAGGTGCTTGAATGTGTCGTTCATGGAACACAAAGCACAGGCTCGCTTCACTGAATGATGCGAGCAGACACTCCAGTGAGCGCCACTTGCAGTCTCTGGCTCTCGAAAACCCCGCTCTGTTTACACAGGCGGAAAGCTGAACGGGCTCATTACTTGAGTTGAGCCCATCCAAGTGTCTGACCTGTTCGACTCAAGTAACAAGCATCGTAGTGTTCACTCATCATTTCAACGATTGTACTGTGCGCCCATCATTACGTATATCCACTCCTGATCTAACAATAACTTTTTGTGCAGTGGTTAGTGTCGTAGAACCACTCAATCATTTTCTTCCCCTTTTTATGTAGACCACGTTCACACAGAGTATTTGGTGAGTGTTTTTTGTTTTTATTGTTTTTTTTTTTTTTACCTCTGTATTTGTAGTCAAGAAAAGGAGTGGAATAATCAGAGGAAAAGTATAAGGACTAAAGCTGGGTTTACACACTGCAACATCTCAAACGACATCGCTGTAACGTCACCGGTTTTGTGACGCAATAGCGATGTTGTTTGCGATGTTGCAGTGTGTGAATCCTATCAGCGACCCGGCCCCTGCTGTGAAGTTGTAATCGTTACAAATCGTTCAGGACCATTCCTAGGTCCTTTGTTTCCCGCTGTGCAGCATGAAGTTTCAGTGTGTGAAGACTTTGCAGCGACTTTGTTAGCAACTTCCCTTTCAAAAGGCTGCTTATCAACGTCCCCAACAACCAGCTAGGTCACTCTGCAGGTCTGGATCGCTGTTGCGTTGTTGGCCAGGTTTGCCTGTTTGAACGCTCACCAGAGACTTAACAGAGACTTAGGGAGGTCGCTATTGCGTCACAAAACCGGTGACGTTACAGCGATGTCCTTTGCGATGTTGCAGTGTGTAAACCCAGCTTAAGACACCCGGCATGAAAATCAGAGCGAGTGGAATGCGATAAAACATCGCATTCCACTCTGATCAATATCAGCCTATGTGCCAGCACCCATGAGTGATTTATTTTCTCAGCCCTAAAAGTACCGAGAAAATAGTCACAGTATGCTGTGGGTGCAATGTGAGTCTTTTTCTCTCGCACCCATTCAAGTCTACGGACGAGAGAAAAAGAAAACGCACTGAACTCGCAGTACACCGGTGTTCTACGAGTGCAGGGCAAGAATAGCAATAGCCGACTACTGAGAAGAGAGGGAGAGAAATCCCTTCCTTTCCTCCTCAGTGCCGGCCCGCCCCCCGCAGCTGTGGGCTGATCGAATTATCGGACCTCAGTCGCAATGACACTCACATGACACTCGGCTCCCGCTGTATTGCCAGCGTGAGCCTACTGTCATGCGAGGATCGCAGTGGCCCCGGCCTAATAGAAACACTGCACCACTTCTGTATTTTTCACCCACTTCCGCTTTTGGCTTACAAATACTGAGGTAAAAAAACTCACCAAATGTTGAACATGTACACATGGCCTTAAAGGGAACCAGTCAATTGAAGCTGCCGAATTACAGACAGCATAAATAACAGTCCAGCTCCATTATTGTAGCCAGGAATTGTTCTCTCTGAAATGACAGCTGGGGATGCAGCAGTAATGGAACCGGTATTTGATTCATGCCACCCATGGTTGGGACAACATAAATAGGCTGAAAACTTCCCATTTAAAGGGTTGATCACAGCCTAGTTATTCAGGGAGACTGGGGCCAGGCTTGGTGATGTCACATAAACTTCCAGTTGACCCGACGTCGCCAGATCTCGGAGGTCGCTGAGCCCGAGGTGGGGGGTCACTTCATGGGGATGTGCGGACCTCAATCGTGCCGCTCAAAGACAGAATTTGCTGAACAAGGTATATAGAAAAAGACTTCCCTATCAGTTTTACAGGGATGTGGCTACTATTGCAGAGTAGTGAGCCACCCCTTTAAGAACTTCTTTGACTACCAAGGTCTAAGGCTATGTGCGCACTTTGCGTTTTCACCTGCTTTTCCGCAGCGTTTTGAACTGCAGCGTTTTCATGCCAAAAGGCATGCGTTTTGATTTTCCATAATAGTCTATGGAAAAGGTTGATTTCCTGACCACACTTTGCGTTTCAAAACGCTGCGTTTAATTTGCATTGTCAGTTGTTTTTGCCATTTCTGCAGCGTTTTGCTAACATTGAAGTCAATGAGAAGTAGCAAAAAGCAACAAACATCAAAATTCCAGCGTTTTACCTGCTTTTTAGCTGCAGAAACACTGCGTTTTGGATTACCAAAACGCATGCTTTTCTGACATTACAATAATGGAATATGTCCCTTTACTTACACACACACACACACACACACACACACACACACACACACACACACACACACACACACACACACAGTCCGACAATTAAATATAAAATGATTGCTATTTTACCGCTAAATAGTATAAAACCGCTATAATTATATGAAATATAACTATTTTCTTTATTTCAATAAATGAGTTCCTTTTTTTTTTCCTGCTATTTTCATTTTGTTTGACTGTTCTAACTTTATTTAGCAGTGTCTTTATGTTCAAAACGCAATGGAAAAGCATGTAAAAAGCGCTAAAAACGCGGTAAATACGAATGTGTTTTAGCGCTATTTTGTGGTCAAAAGCAACTTTGGCAAAATCAATTACTGCCAGAGGATGCATTTAGAACTGCAAGTAGGACGACGCAAAGTGCGGACATAGCCTAAATTTGATTAAAACAAATAGATTTCTGTTAGTAGTTTTCTTTATAACCTGAACATGGAATAAAACAATGGCGGCTAGAAAAATGGGCCTGGCTTTGTAGCACCAAATACATACAGGTATCTTTGAATGCTAGGAGAGTGTGAGGAAAATCTTCTATTAATGGATGACTGAAGACCTGAGTTTGAAGCGATGAAAGGTTTATTTTCTCATATATGAGGAGACACGTGAGAACCACGTTTCAGAAGTGAAAAACAAGAGTGTCTGTGTGATATTATACTTTTTTTTTTTTTTTTTTTTTTTTTTTTTGAGTACATCTGTCTTTTTATACAGTACATTCAAAGGAAATAGCTGCAAACAATGGCATACCACCCTCCCTTTAAAACCTAAATTTTATTTCCAGCTCACCAGATAAAGAACCATTATCTATTCTAGAGTAGACTTTTTGTTTGGCCTTGAATAAATCATTATATTCTGCCTTATTGCCCAGATAGGAGTCAGTGTGGACAATAGGTAATGCTCCCCCTCTTCATACATCAGCAGATTCAGAATCATGAATACAGAGAATTACAATTACTTATAATATCCAGCTATTAATATGAGACTAAAATTCCTATAAAACTATTTATAATGATTACAGACTAAGGTGAAAAGATCACAGCTCTGGGGGGAGACTGCCGCCATCTTTGTGGAGCCCACAGCGTATGCAGCACTTTCCCCGTGTCACCCGCTTGGGATGGGTACTGGTGATTGCACCTTAACTGATCTGGTGTGCTGCTCACCACCGCTGCCTAGCGTGTGCTCACCTCGTGCCTTCGCACCTAACAGCTCCTCACTGCTCTGTGCTGTGATCGCTGACGGGAAGAACAGACACCAGACTGACAGAACAGACTGCCATGGGCGCAGGTCTGAGGTGAGTGCATGCTGCTAGAAGCGGTGATCGTGGCATAATATCTGTAGTGCAGTGCCGGGCTCGGGCTGCAGATCACCCCCTCCTCGCCGCTTGTCAATTCGGACTTCAGATCCCAGCCCGCAGCTACTCTTGCCAGCCTGGTGTCTCTGCAGTTTTTCCTCTCAGCACTCAGAGAGAACAGTATATGGGGCACGGTATACAGTGGGGCACAATATATGGGGCATAGAATACAGTGGGGCACAGTATATGAAAGCACAGGAATATGGGAGCAGAGTATATGGGGCATAGTATACAATGGGGCACAGTATACATTGGAGCACTATGCCAGTCCTCCTTGGTGACACTTTAGACATCAGGTTCACTTTGCAGGCCCCAACAAAATGGCTCTGCACTGTGATCCTAAACTTCATCTTCACTTATCCTTTTGGAAACACCCAGAACATCAGGAAGCGGTAAGTGCTCCATGAAGGAGCCGAAGATGGCAGGTTTAATTAATGGGGATGAGTGGGGAGGGGCTGAGGACACATAACTGGAACTAGTGATGGGCAGTCCGGCTCTTTTTGGTGAGCCGGTTCCTATGGCTCCGTTCACCAAAAAGAGCCGGATCTTTCAGCTCGTTCTCGGCTCCTTTATTAAATATGTGTTTTACCCCAGGTGAACACATATTTAAGATTATAGTAACGCCGCCAAAGCCCCGCCCACCCACAGCTAAGCCCCACCCACTTACAAGTGCCCAATTAGATTGCTGAGTAGGCGGAGTTTAGCCGCAGGTGGGCGGGATTTTGACTGCAAAAAGAGCCGTTTAGTGATTTCAGTGGCTCACACTGGTGATCCGGCTCCTGTCGTTCACAGCAGGGAGCCGGATCTTTGTGTCGGATCGTTCACGACCGACACATCACTAACTGGAACATTTGTGAAGGAACACAGCTTTGTGACAGGCAGAGGAGGAGTACTGTATTCCGAGGGATGGGGGGAGGCAGGAGTGTGTAGTGATAATAATAATTTTTATTTCTATTGCGCCAACATATTCTGCAGTGTTTTACAATTCAGAGGGGAGGTGATGTGGTGGGGTGATTGGGGGTGCATTGTATTTTGTTTGTGTGTAGTGGGGGTGCATTGTGTGGGGGTGCATTGTGTGTGTGTGTGGGGGGGGGGGGGGGAGTCATTAATCGAGCACAAATTAGTGTGATATTAGTACTGGACATGTCCGCACAGGTACAATCCCCTTTAGTGACTGCAGCGCTTGTAGAGTGATTAGGACACAGGTATGTGGCGGAACAATCCACAAATCAGGGAAGCAAAGAGCAGAAAATACATCGAGGTCTGCTACACACTGCAAAAATGTGTCACATAGTGCCATACAGTACTCACATAATGCCATACTGTATTCATAGTGCCATACAGTGTCACTTAGTGCCATACAGTGTCACTTAGTGCCATACAGTGTCACTTAGTGCCATACAGTGTCACTTAGTGCCATACAGTGTCACTTAGTGCCATACAGTGTCACTTAGTGCCATACAGTGTCACTTAGTGCCATACAGTGTCACTTAGTGCCATACAGTACTCACATAGTGTCATACAGTACTCACATAGTGTCATACAGTACTCACATAGTGTCATACAGTACTCACATATACAAGTGCAGAAAGATATTACACATTCACCACGCAAAAAGTGGGCCTGTGTACCCCCAAATGCCAGGGCTGAATTTTAGTCCAGTCCGGTCCTGGTGGACAATATCAAACTTTTAAAATAAAATAAATTTTATTTTGCTCCATTAAAACAAATATTTAAACAAAACATTAATACTTTTTTCAGCTATTGATTGATTTATTTATTTATTTTGACGACCTCTTCCCTTTTAGGCTACATCCGCACGCTGCGTTTTGAGACCACAAAGATGCAGCATTTTTGGCCCCAAAAAAGCACAAACGCATGTTTTTTGCTGCGTTTTGATGCGTTGTGGGTTTTTTTTTTTTTCTTTCTGCGTTTTTGTACAGTGCATTCAATGAGTGAAAAACGCCGTGAAAAACACAAAAAGAATTGACATGCTGCATCTTTCTGGTCACCACAAAGACGCAGCCAAAAAAAAAACCTGCAATGTGCGGACAGCAAAAATAAAATCTCAGACTTTGCCGGGGAAGTAAGTTCATGCAGTTTTGAGACCAAAACTGCACCCAAAAAACTCACAAAAATGGGGCAAAAAATGCAGTATGCGCACATAGCCTAAGGTTATGTGCGCACTAGGCGTTTTTTTCGCACTGCGTTTTTATGTGCGTTTTTGTCTCAAAAAACGGACCCGCGGCTAAAAAACGCGACAAACGCATGCACTTTTACCGCGATTTGGTGCGTTTTTGCTCACTGCGTTTTTAATCAGTACACAATGCCATTAAAGATTGTTGATTGAAAAAAAAAAAGGTCTGATGTCATTTCCTTCTTCAAAATGTTCATTGTATGCAGGAGAGCAGACAGCTGCAGAACTAGTGTATGCAGGAGAGCAGACAGCTGCAGAACTAGTGTATGCAGGAGAGCAGACAGCTGCAGAACTAGTGTATGCAGGAGAGCAGAAAGCAGCTGCAGAACTACAAGGCTCAGCATCCTCCACCCAGGACTGTATGCAGGAGTTTTTTGCCCAAAAAGAAAAAAAAATGGCATGGGCTTCGCTATATTTTTGTATGCTAGCCAGGTACAGCAGGCAGGTACAGGCTGCCCCCAATCCACAGCTGCCTATTTGTACCCGGCTGGGAATCAAAAATATAGGGAAGCACTTTTTTTTTTTTTTATTTCATGAATTTCAAGAAATAATTAAAAAAAAAAAATTGACATAGGCTTCGCCCAATTTTTGAGTCCAGCCAGGTACAACTAGGCAGCTGGGGATTGGAATCCGCAGTGCAGAGTGCCCAAGCTTTCTGGGCACCCCCGCTGCGAATTGCAGTTCGCAGCCACCCCAGAAAATGGCGCTTTCATAGAAGCGCCATCTTCTGGCGCTGTATCCAACTCTTCCAGCTACCCTGGTGACTGTGGCTCGCTGGGTAATAATGGGGTTAGGGCTAGCTGTATATTATCAGCTGGCCCTAAGCCCGAAATTCATGGTGTCACGCCAATATTAGACATGGCCACCATGAATTTCTAGTAATGATAAAAAAAAAACACAACACACAGAAAAATATTTTTATTAGAAATAAAACACAACACAATTAGTGACTCCATCTTTATTGAAATAAAGAACCCCCCCCTCCGCAGTAATCCTGGGTCAAGGGTCCCGCGCCGTCCAATCCGGATCCAATATCATCTGATCATCTGATCAGTTTGCTGGAAGGCAAAGCGATCAGATGATGTCAGGTTAAAGGACGTGAATCACATCAGCTGATTGTATAAAAGCCGATTTATACAATCAGATGATGCATCAGTGCAAAAAAAATACTCACGTCTGTGCTGATTACCGGCAGCTCCTGGAGCGATCGGATGAGAGTCTGATCCTGTCCCATCGCTGCAGGAGCTGCCGGTAATCAGCTGATGAAGTCTCCAGACAGCAGGATCAGCTGATAGCCGGCCGGGCGCGAAAAAGCCGGCGACACCGCGAGAATTACGATCAGCTGATGCGTCAGGTGACTGCATCAGGTGATCCACCGCCAGGTCCTGCAAGCTTCGTACGTGCCCCGGGGAGACTGCACACAGCCAGAGCAGCGGGACCGGGACAGGAGCTGGGAGCGGGCATGGCACCGGGACCCTGCAGACAGGTGAGTATGACATTTTTTTTTTTTCTACTGTTCACTTTTGTTTTGTTTGCCGCACGGAGCTGACATGGCACCTGGTTGTGGACGCAGCGGTGACGGTACCGGGAGGATTCATGCTTCTGTGTTTACCAACAGAAGGAATCCTCTTCCTGTACACGTCACTTTACTGCCCACCCCTTGCGTTTATAGCTGTGTTTTTAGTCATAGAAACGCAGCTATATGCGTTTTTCATTGCGTTGTTGAACATCTCATTGAACTCAATGGGTGAAAAACGCAGAAATAATTGACATGCTGCATTTTTGTGGTCACCACAAAAACGCAGCTACAAAAAAACGCTGTGTGCGGACAGCACTTATGAAAACCCATAGACATTGCTGGGGAAGCAATGTCACTGCGTTTTCAGCACAAAAACGCGGTAAAAAAACGCCGCTAAAAAACGCAGCAAAAACGTCTAGTGCGCACAAGTCCTAAATGTTCTGACTTCAAAAACTGCTAGCAGTTACTTTAAGGGTAAGTTTACACAGTGCGTTTTTCACAGCGTTTTTTGCGCGTTTTTGGCCTCAAAGCTGCATGACTATACTTCCCCAGCAAAGCCTATGAGTTTTCATTTTTGCTGTCCGCCCACAACTTTTTTTTTTTATTTTTTTTTTTTTTATTTTTTTTTTAAGCTGCGTTTTTGAGCTTAAAAAAAAATAAAAAATGGACATGTCAATTCTTTCCTGCGTTTTTCTGCGTTTTCCCCCCATGCAATGCATTGGGAAAACAGAGATCAAAAACGCAGCCAAAAACGCACCTAATCGTGGCAAAAACGCAGGCGTTTTTTGCCACGTTTTTTCGCCGCGGGTGCGTTTTTGTGCGGTTTTAGCGGTCAAAAACGCAGCGTAAAAAAAAACGCAGCGTGTGCACATAGCCTAATTGTTGCATGGAGCTAAAAAAAAAAAAAATATGGAGAAAAGGGCAGCATAAGAGCCACCGGAAAAAAAGATGAAGAAATGCTTACTTTTTTTTTTTTTTTTTCCGTAACACATCCCACGATGTGTAATCCAATATGGGCGGACACCTTGTCTGCCTTTCCTGCTGTCTTCTGACCTCTTAGCTTCATTGAAATGATTCAAGGTTTGGTAATCTTCTTTGGAAAGGCCAGATGTTTCCATTTAGTCTTTTCACATCTGTTATATTGCAGGATTCTCCAAAGTTAGAAAATAGAGAAGTGAAATATTTTCTTTGTTCCTTGGCTCTGCATCAGTTGTAAATTGGAGAAATAAAAGTAATGTGCGGGTTCCCAGTAACCACAAATGCTGGCCTTCGATGTAATACTTGTGAATCTTTATGTAATTATTTTATGTTCTTGTTTTCCAGTGTTCGGTGATGACTGTGCACCTTATGTGGGATCTGACTTTACACTCCATCGAGGGCAGACATGTGTCCTCTCATTCTGCGCAGGAACCTGCACAAACCGATACTGCAACATTCTACCGGGCACCCAACTGGATCAGTCCCAATTCATGTGTATTTTGAACAAGTAAGGATTCAGGTTCATTGCTTTATTTTCCTTTTTTTTTTTTTTTTTTTTTTTTGCAAGCAAGACCTCTAATATTATTTTACTTGTATAGCGGCATCATACTCCTCAGCGTTTTACAAACATTATCATCACTGTCCCCATTGGTGCTCACAGTTGAAAACCCCCTATAAGTATGTTTTTGCAGTACGGTAGGAAACTGAAGAAAACCCACGCAAACAAAGAGAGAACAGATGTTGTCCTTAATGGAATTTGATCCCTGCGCTGCAAGGCTACAGTGCTAACCACTGAGCCAACTTACCATTAAAAGATAAAATGTCTCTTGTTTGAAAATATCAGATAGTCTAAAGAATTTACAAAAGTGTTTTCCATTACTGGTGATTTTAGTTATATTTCTTGAATAATCATTCTAATATATTTTATACTTTTTATATAATATGAAAAAGGTGGCATATACAGTGCCTTGCGAAAGTATTTGGCCCCCTTGTATTTTTCAACCTTTTCCCACATTTCAGGCTTCAAACATAAAGATAAAAATGTTAATGTTCTGGTGAAGAATCAACAAGTGGGACACAATAGTGAAGTTGAACGAAATGTATTGCTTATTTTAAACCTTTTAAAAAAAAAAAAAATAACTGAAAATTTGGGCGTGCAGTATTATTTGGCCCCTTTACTTTCAGTGACGAAAACTCACTCCAGAAGTTCATTGAGGATCTCTGAATGATCCAATGTTGTCCTAAATGACTGATGATGATAAATATAAGCCACCTGTGTGTAATCAAGTCTCCGTATAAATGCACCTGCTCTGTGATATCCTCAGTGTTCTGTTTAAAGCACAGATAGCATCATGAAGACCAAGGAACACAACAGGCAGGTCCGTGATACTGTTGTGGAGAAGTTTAAAGCCGGATTTGGTTACAAAAAGATTTCCAAAACTTTAAACATCCCAAGGAGCACTGTGCAAGCTATCATATTGAAATGGACGGCGTATCACCTGGCCGTGCATCCAAACTTTCATCTCAAACAAGAAGACTGATCAGAGATGCAGCCAAGAAGCCCATGATCACTCTGGATGAACTGCAAAGATCTACAGCTGAGGTGGGAGAGTCTGTCCATAGGACAACAATCAGTCGTACACTGCACAAATCTGGCCTTTATGGAAGAATGGCAAGGAGAAAGCCATTTCTCAAAGATATCCATAAAAAGTGTTGTTTAAAGTTTGCCACAAGCCACCTGGGAGACACACCAAACGTGGAAGAATGTGCTCTGGTCAGATGAAACCAAAATCGAACTATTTGGGCACAATTCCAAACGATATCTTTGGTGTAAAAGCAACACAGCTCATCATCCTGAACACACCATCCCCACTGTTAAACATGGTGGTGGCAGCATCATGGTTTGGGTCTGCTTTTCTTCAGCAGGGACAGGGAAGATGGTTAAAATTGATGGGAAGATGGATGTTGCCAAATACAGGACCATTCTTGAAGAAAACCTGTTGGAGTCTGCAAAAGACCTCAGACTAGGACAGAAATTTGTCTTCCAACAAGACAATGATCCCAAACATAAAGCAAAATCTACAATGGAATGGTTTACAAATAAATGTATCCAGGTGTTAGAATGGCCAAGTCACAGTCCAGACCTGAATCCAATCGAGAATCTGTGGAAAGAGCTGAAAACTGCTGTTCACAAACTCTCTCCATCCAACCTCACTCAGCTCCAGCTGTTTGCAAAGGAAGAATGGACAAAAATTTCAGTCTCTCGATGTGCAAAACTGATAGAGACATACCCCAAGCGACTTGCAGCTGTAATCGCAGCAAAAGGTGGCGCTACAAAGTATTAACTTAAAGGGGACAAATAATATTGCACGCCCCAATTTTCAGTTATTTGTTTTTTTAAAAAGTTTAAAATAAGCAATAAATTTTGTTCAACTTCACAATTGGGTCCCACTTGTTGTTGATTCTTCATAACATTTTAAATTTTTATCTTTATGTTTGAAGCCTGAAATGTGGGGAAAAAGATAAAAAATTCAAGGGGGCCGAATAGGCAAGGCACTCGCAAGGCACTGTATAATGAAAGGAGAATTTTCTTATTGATCGAGGAAACCGAAGACTTCTACGTCTCGTTGAAGATTTTATTCTCATATATGAGGAGTCTGCTCAAAAGCACCTTCCAGGAGCAAAATAGAAGAGTGTCTGGCCTTCTAGGATTAGATCTGTTTCTAGCCATTATTTTGTAGCTGTTTACTTTGAATGTATCATCTTAACCTTGAAATATGTTTCTGAATTTCCAGCCCACCAGATAAGGCACTTGTGACAATAATCTACTTTAGAAAGTACATTGTTTGTCCTTGAGTAAATCTTTTCTCCCGCTATTTTGTCCAAATAGGAGAAGCATAGATAAACAAAGTCTGCGGGCATGGCTTAAGGCCCCTTTACACACTGAGACTTTCTAGCGATCCCACCAGCGATCTCGACCTGGCCGGGATCGCTGGAAAGTCTCTAACAGTCACTGGTGAGCTGTCAAACAGGCAGATCTGGCCAACGATGCAGCAGCGATACGGACCTGCAGAACGACCTCGCTGGAAAGGGAACGCTAGCACGCCTATGGGCTCGGTTGCTAACTATGTCGTTGTACTGGTGTCAAACACCCCGATGCATGCTGCACAGCGGGAAACAAAGGACCAAAGAATGGTCCTGAACGACTTGTAGCGATCAGCGACCTTACAGTGGGGGCCAGGTCGCTGATGCATGTCACACACTGCAATGTCGCTGGGGAGGTCGCTATTAAGTCAGAAAACCGGTGACGTTACAGCGATATCGCTAACGATGTTGCAATGTGTAAAGGAGCCTTTACTCTCCTCTTCATACATCAGTACATACAGAATGAGTACAGAGAATTAAAATTACTTCTCATATTCAGCTATTAATACGAGACTAAGATTCCTAGAACACATGATGGTTGCAATCAATTGAATTAAGTTATTTCATTTTTTTTCTTCTTTTCAATAGCCTTTACTTTGTGGTCGGATGTGGCATCGTACTCTTCTTAATACTGGTTGCTGGAGTTATCGCTTGTTGCTGTAAATCACTCTGCATGTGCTTTGGATTCTGCTGTCCACAGCGATCACAGCGTAAGTAAATCTAATCTGAATATAGAGCATTGCTGCTTAGTTCGTAGCATGCAAAGTGTAGACTGTATTTTCTCTAATCCGAGTCCTATCTAAGGGCAGCATTAAGAAATCTGTAACATAGAACTTGGGTCCCATAACTCACACTGCGGAGTCTCTTTGAATTCCTATGTGATGCAGCTTCAGCTGATCCTCACTGCCTCCTGCTTGTTATAGGTTTCTCCATGTCAGCTATAAGCAGGAAGTGGAGATGGCAGTGTAAAAAAATGTAAGGCTATATTCACACAGGACGTTTTTGCAGCGTTTTTTTTTTTCCTAACCAAAATCTAATATTGTGGCAGGATGTCTCCTGGGAGTCATCTGCGGTTTTGGTGCATTTTTTGTGGTGTTTTTACAGCATTTTTTATGTGCTGTCAAGACCAGCCAGGGTTCAAGAGTACCCAAGTGCTGGGCCGAGCAGAGATTGACCTGGATCCGGCACTCGGGTAGTAAAAGAGAAAAAAAAAAAAAAAAAAAGTAAAGCAAGCGCGCTGTACTTACCAGTCTCCAGTAGATGCTAGAGTGTCTGGGCTCCTTCCAGGTATGATGTCTTTAACCAGCCCTTCTCACACGGGGGTCAGGGGGGAAAATCCTGATTGTCGTGGCAGGGAGAAAACATCTCCAAGCTCACTAACCAAGATGTTCACGCCCACTAACCCAGATAGCTACGCCCACTAACCTGGAAGGAGCCCATACATTCTAGGATCATCGTACCTGCTCCCGCGGCCCCGCCTACTTCCGGTGCCGCTCATTAGCCTCATGCATATTCGCTGCTTCCCCCCCCTTCCCCTACTGGAGTCTGTGGGTCTATCGTACAGTAAAAAATAAATTAAAAAAAAGACGTAGGGTTCCCCCATATTATGCTACCCAGCACAGATAAATCCTTCAGCCACAGGCTGCAACCCCCAGCTGTGGGCTTTATCTGGCTGGGTATCAAAATAAGAGGGACCCCATGCTGTGTCTTTTTATTTAAAAAAAAAAAAAAAAAAAAAAAAAAAAAACACAGCATGGGGTCCCTCTTATTTTGATACCCAGCCAAGATAGAGCCCACAGCTGGGGGCTGATATTCTCAGACTGGAGAGACGCAGTCTAAGAAGGTCAGCCAGCAGCCGCCCAGGATTGTCGCATCCATTAGATGCGACAATCCCAGCACTTTACCCGGCTCTTCCCGAATTGCCCTGGTGCGGTGGCAATTGGAGTAATATCAGGGGTTATTCGTAGCTCATAGCTGCGACTAAGCCCTAGATTGGTAATGACAGGCATCTATGAGCCCCCCCCCCCATATCACCAATCTGTAATGAGTAAAGAAATAAACACAAACACAGAGAGAATCCTTTTATGTGAAATAAAATACAAAAAGCCCCCTCTTTCTCCACTTTATTAACCCCATAATCTTCCCTGCAGTGCAGTTCTGACGTAATCCACACGAGGATCCACGGCGATTCAGCTCTACTACATCTGAAGATCGCAGCGAGTGCCATAGAACAGAACTGCCCGCTGTGAGCTCCAGAGAATGAATGAGCAGCACGATCACCGGTCACTTCACTCAGGTGATTTTCATTCACAGATGACGATAACTGTGACCGGGAATAGTCTGAGTGAGGTCACCGCTGAATGTGCGGCTCACTCATTATCTGTATAGACCCGCACACCAGGCCTGTGATTGGTTGCAGTTAGATGCTGGGGGCGTATCTGACTGCAACCAATCACAGATGAAAGCAGTGAATATGGAACTAGCGTGGAAGCGGAGGAGCCGGGGATTCGGTAAATATATTGCGCCTGCTCCAATCCCCTGTCCCCAGCACCATTTAAGAGCCAGCCAGATACCCTGCGGGTCCACCTGTCACTAGATACCAGAAATTGTTCCAGGGTATCTGTGAGATACATTTTACAGTTTTCCTGCTCTCAAAAGGACAAATCTTCAGCAGCACTTTATACTTGGACACCCGGTGGGCCCCATATAAAAACTTCTGAATTCTTGATCAAGAATATTGTAAAGAGACCTGTTAAAAAGATCTACACTAGCAATCCCATAAAACCATCCTGACAGATTCCCTTTTAACATAAATTGAAGATCTTATTTAAAAAAAAAAAAAAAAACTCCCAAAAAAAACAATTATTTTGCGATCACGATTAGTGATCAGTGGGCACTGCCATGCTCGGGGGCTCGGTACTTGTTTAAGAGCAGTTGGATTCTGGAATGGGCGCAGCTTGAGTATGGAAGTCCATGGGAGACTTGAGTATTTTTCCAGGAAATTTTCCGGAAAAATGTTCAAGTTCCCCATTGACTTCCATTATACTCGGGTGCTTGAGTTGCACCGATCCGAACAGCCAACTGATCAGAACTAGTACTGTGCACGGCAATGTTTACTCGTCACTAATCACTAGTGGTTTTAGTATTACCATGGCTGGTGGATTGATGCATAAGTGAGGCATTTTATAGAGGTCCATTAAGGCAGGGGGCACTAGTGCGATCCTCGCATGACACTCGGCTCACGCTGGCAGCACAGTGGGAGCCGAGTGTCATGCGAGTGTCACTGCGACTGAGGTGCAATCGGAACTCAGCTGCAGGGGGGGGCGGGTCGGCGCTGCGGAGGGAAGGGAGGGATTGATCTCCCTCTCTCCGTTGCCTGCTATTGCCATTCTCGCTCTACACTCGCAGTACACCAGTGTCTGCGAGTGCAGTGCGATGTTCTTTTTTTTTTTTCGCCCCATAGACTTGAATTGGTGCGAGAGAAAACCGAAACTCATTACAGTCGCAGCATGCTGCAATTATTTTCTCGGTCCGATTAGGGCTGAGAAAATAATCGCTCATGTGCGCTGGCACACAGGCTAATATTGATCCGAGTGGAATGTGATGTTTTATAGCATTCCACTCGCACCGTTTTTCATGCCGTGTGGCTTAGGCCTATTTCAGTGTTTGCCACTGTACTGGATCTGATAAATGAATGGGGATTCCTTTAAAGGGAAGGTGTCACTTTTTTTTTTATTTTTGTATTAATAGTGATTATAGAATCCACTATTAATACAAAATTAAATTCATTGTTTATTTAGTTTTTATTTAATTATATTTTTACTGAAACCCTGGGGGCTGCCATTTTGGAGTAACAGTTACTCACCTCAAATATGGCAGCTCTGTGCATTGGATCTGATAGACTGGCTCTGACCCTATTTTCTAACACTGAGAGCTCCCTGCTGTGAGCTGGACACACCCCTGGGCTGTCCAGATCACAGCAGAGGGAGGAGATCGCCGCCATCTTTGTGTAACTCACAGCGTATGCTGTGTGCTGCACTTTCCCCCGGTCACCCGCTTGGGATGGGTGAGTACCTGTGCCGGGACGCCGCTCCCCTCCCCCGCTCTCATGTACTCACCTTTGATCCTAGCAGCTCAGTGGAGCACAGTATACTGAGTAACACAGTATACAGTGGAGCAGAGAATACAGAGGGGTGCGGAATACAGCGGGGCAAGGTATACAGCGGAGGAGCGTGGAATACAGAAGGGGGGCACAGAATACAGTGGGGAACTATGCTAGTTGTCCTCGGTGATACTTTAGACATTGGGATCCCTTTGCGGTCACCAACAAAATGGCTCCGCACTGTGATTCGTACACTTCATTTTCCCTTATCTTTGTGGAGACACTCAGATTGGGTGGGGGAGGTGATATCACACACAGGAGAGCAGATTCTGCCCACTTTTACCGCAGCTGTAATGTGAGCTAGTTCTACAGTAGCTCTACAGCAGGATTTCAGCAGCTGCTCCCCCTAGTGTTTGAGTGCAAAATATCAAGCTTTAAAAAAAAAAATATTATTTTGCTCAATTAAAAACAAATAATATTTAAACAAAACATGAATACTTTACATTTTTTTTCAGTTATTTAATTTTTATTTTTTTTTTCCTTTAAGAAAAGTTTGTGTTTTTTGCAGTAGGTTAACGCTTGACATGCACAATTGCACAATACCATGGTTAGTTGATAGTTTCCCTTTTTAAAAGGGAAACTATGCCCTACTGCCTAGACCACGAGTAGCAGGAACTGAAGACAAACGACTCCTTTACAGAGCATGAGCGCTACTAAATAAAACCTCTGTCCCCAGGGGTAACTCTTCCTCCCTGGGTCCAATGCTGAGTCTGCGCTCCTACAGTGCTGACGTCATATCGACAGCACTGCAGCCAATCCGTGTGCTCAGCGAATGAGTTCTCGGTTGACTTGATAGTTCTCTTCTCTTCTTTGTTGCATATAGAAAACACTCTAAATCAAGCCGAGAAGGGGGTAGAAACTGAAGGGAGCAGCACTTACTCCGGGGCACCGATGCCCGTCTGTCGTTTTCATGTCTGTGCATTTGGCACTATGAACCAGTTAATAGGTTCATTGGATAGGGCAAAATAAGTTCAGTGATGTTTTTTTTTTTTTTTGTTTTTGTTTTTTTTTTTGTGTATGTATGTATATATAATATATACAATAAAGTGTGTGTATATAATATTAATAATATTTCCTTTGTGTTTCAGCAGCTCATGTGACGAGCAGCATGACGGTCACTAATGTTGTTCGCCATCAGCCCATGGTGCAAATGCCATTTTCCACACCTGCTACAGGATACATGCCAGTGGCAAACCAATATGCAGGACAGTGTCCACCACCATACCCAGGTGAGGCAAGTGGCTATACCAGCTACCCGACTAAATAAGGTGGTAAGTAGGCTTTTTAGTTAGTATGCAGCATTTGTAAGCATGGCCGAAGATAACCTTCTTCACGTGTCGTTATTGTGTTGGCTTCTATTATCTGCATGCTGCATGTCTATATGTAGGAGACACCAGCATGATAATGCAAATACGTCCTTGTTCAATATTGATCATCTTAATTTTATGTGATTTTTTTTTTTTATTTTTTTATTTTTTTTTTGGGCAGCTGGGAACGAATTCTCAATGTGCTCATGAAATACATGTAGAAAACTCATGAAGATGCAACACCAGACGTTATGCATGGCACCATTTTCTCCTATTAATGGGGTACACACCCTCATTATGATTCTCTTGGGTTACCAACCCTATTTTAGATACCTTACGTTGTACAATGAAAAGGAATCTGTTGGCAGATTTTGCCATGTAATCTGAGAGCAGCATGATGTAGGAGCTGAGACCCTTAATCCATCAATTTTTCACTTACTGGGTTGTGTTTTTTATATTTTAAATAAAATCATTTTTAATCAACAGATTATCACTACAAGACTAGGTGTCTTATACCTCCTAGTCCAGCCCCAACACTGATTGGCAACTTCCTTTGTACATTGTATACTAATAGTTAGCTGCTAATCAGTGGTGTGTCGGGGTTATACAAAGCTCAGCATTCCAAGCTCTGCGTGTGGGTGGGGTTATACAAAGCTCAGCATTCCAAGCTCTGCGTGTGAGCGGGGTTATGCAAAGCTCAGCATTCCAAGCTCTGCATGTGGGCGGGGTTATGCAAAGCTCACCATTCCAAGCTGTGTGTGGGTGGGGTTATGCAAAGCTCAGCATTCCAAGCTCTGCGTGTGGGTGGGGTTATGCAAAGCTCAGCATTCCAAGCTCTGCGTGTGGGTGGGGTTATGCAAAGCTCAGCATTCCAAGCTCTGCTAAGGCCGCTCTCACACATCCGTTTTTCCGCCGGTTTGCTGGATACGGCGCACGCCAGTACAGTGTATACAGTACAATGGCAGCGCTGCAACTTCTGGGGCATGTGAACAGCACTTGTCGCACTGCAATTGTACTGTATACACTGTACTGGCGTGCACCGTACCCGGCAAACCGGCGAAAAAACATGTGCGAGAGCGGCCTAAATCTACAGTAGAGAAAATTGATTCTATCTCAACTGCTGCACCCAGTAAACTTAAGTGCTGGGATCGGGGTCTCATTACATACAGCATGATGCTCTCAGATTACATAGCAAAAACCTGCTGACAGATTCTCTTTAATAAAAGAGAAACTGCCTCACTTAAAATAATGATTGTAGGATTCAAATCAAAATTAAATCTTTATTTTTTATATAGCGCTAACATATTCTGCAGCGCTTTACATACATCAGGAACACTGTCCCCATTGGGACTCACAATCTAGAGTCCCTATCTGTATGTCTTTGGAGTGTGGGAGGAAACCCACGCAAACACGGGGAGAACATACAAACTCCTTGCAGATGTCGTTCTTGGTGGGATTTGAACCCAGGACCCCAGCGCTGTAAGACTGCAATGCTAACCACTGAGCCACCGTGCCGTCCTATATATACCCCCTCCGTTTTGGTTCAGTACATACTATGGAAAAGGCCAAAGTTCATCTTTGGAGAAAAACATTTATTCTTTGACCAGCATTAAAATTTACTGTAAGGGTTCTTCTGAAGCTAAAAGTGACCTGTCCATTCTTCAGGTATCTCTATTTTATATATAGAATGTCAAAGAAAAGATGTCGGCTGCTTTGCTGCCACAAAATAAGACACCCAACAAAATAATGCCCCTTTCTTCTGCTATAATAACTTTGGGGGTACGCCCTTGTCTAAAAGATGCCTTGTGCACATAGCCTGAAAGCCTCTGAACATTAACTAGATGATGTCCTGTACACCGCTGTCTTTGTTTTTTGTTCTGTGTTTGGTTTTTGTTTTTATAGCTCATTCTGCGGTTCTCATTCCATTCAAATGAGAATCATACGGGGAGGGATTTTATCAACAGATCAGTTTCAGCCTACGTTCCCACGATGAGTATTGGGTTAGTTTTTGATTTTGGATATTTTCTACACAAATTAGGTTGCTTGCGTTTTTGAGTGCGCAATTTATGCACTAGTATTTAATTATAGTACCTTTTTTTTTTTTTTTTTTTTTTTTTTTCCAGCAGCAGTTTTGCCGTCCTTTTAGCATGTTATATTTAAAATAAGACCTACTTTGGTTTTAAAACGTCCTGTTACTTAACTTTGGAGAAAAGTTTATTGGTAAAGTCCATTGAGGATTGCATAGGTTTTGATGCGGAATTTCTTTCTTTTTTTGTATTTTTTTACCTGCGGCTTTTCTTCATTTAATTTTAAGTCTATAGGCAAAATCTGCAAATGCAATGCATATTTACTGCAAGAGAAATTGACATGTTGCAGATTTCAAAAATGCACCAAAGTGCAGTTTATGCTACGTTTAAAAAAAAAAAAAAAATTATAGCACATTGGGCATGAAATTTCTACAGATCCCATACACTTTAATGGAACTGTAACATACTGCCCCCCCTTCTTTTTTTTTTGTGCAGCGAAAATACACAGCGTCAAAAACTCATTGTGGGATCTTAGCTGAACACATCCAATGTTCACGGTCCAGCACATTGTCTGGACCTACAGTGGGTCTCCTGACCCGAACTCAATACCCTCATAGGCCATTAGACTTTGACTGTAGCGCATGTGAAATATTAAAGAAGTCCTCCTATGAATGGTGGGGGTTTTGTTTTTGTTTTTTTATTAATTGTGTATGTATTTGTGCATATAATGTAGTGTCAATGATTTTAATATACTCGCCTATCACTGTTCTCTCCTGGATCCAGTCCTGTTCTGCTCCTCTTCTCAGTCACATCACTGCTCTGCAAAATATTCAGTTCACTCTGCGTGACCCAGAAGTGACTTTTTGCAATGTAAGTCTATGGAGCGTCAGAACAAGGCTCCATAGACTTACAATTTAAAAGAAGCTTCTGTCTCTCACAGAGAGAGTTGGAGAGTCGGAAATGTGGTGCCGCATGTGAGTATATTAATAAGCTTACACCGCGCTGTGTGTTTATAATATTCTGTATACTGTATGTGTGTGTATATACACAGTATAATATATGTTAAACAGACACACCTACCTTAATGTAGAAAAACTTAGGCTATAGGCACCAGCTGCAGATTTGGTAACGACATTTTCTGCATCAAATCTGCACCCTTTGCCAGAAAAAGCACCAAGAAAACGCATGCAGTTTTGATTTTTTTTTTTTCTGGTTTGTGTTGTGTTTTTGTTTTTTTTTTTTTTTTTTTTTTTTTGTGGCATCAATTACTAAATGGGCTAAAAGCCACAAGAAGGACCCCCCCCCCAATTGACATGCTGCTTTTTTTTTTTTTTTTTTCTGCACCACAATCAGTTTCAAATCTGCAAGGGAAAAAAAATGAACGTGCACGCAGCACTTCATGATTCTCATAGACTTTGCTGGCATAAGTATAGTCATGCAGAGTGTGGTGCAAATTTCTCAAAAAACGCACCTTGTGCAGAGGCCCTTTAATGGGAGGACTTCTTTAAGATTTCTACAGCTCCTGAGTTTTCACTTGCCTAACTCTTTGTTCCTCTTACAGGTGCAGATAACATGGCTTTTGAAGAATTCCCATAAGTCATACTAACGTGTAATCTGGATGGAAACCAAAACTTCTACATCTTCAATCACTTAGACAAACGTTGCATATGTTAGTTGATTCCAGGATTGCCCATGTGAACTAATGATTGTATCCCTCTGTTTTATTGCTTCTGTGCACCTTCGCACAATTTTTTTTTTTTTTTTTTTTTTTTTTTTTTTTGTGTTTCAAACATTTGTTTGTTTTTTTTATTAAAGTGTCAAGAGAAAAAAAAATACAAACTGTATAATGCAACAAGCCAACAATATAGAGGAAACGTGGAGACATATCCCAGGAGATGGTGTCTACACCACTAAATAACACAACTGGAAAGACTTGTGGTTCTGTATGGGAATGGGTGTGGGGAGAAGATTGGAGATGGCAGCTGGGCAGAACAAGGGGACCATAACTCAAGAAATTGAGTTTACCTTCCCTGCTGCTGGATTGTGGTTTAGTTGTTTTTTGTTTTGTTTTTTTTTTATGGTCCGTATTGACGTACTTGTTGTGGACCACTTGGAACTAAAGTTAATTTACTAAAATTAAAAAAAACAATTAATAATTTTACCAAATGAAACAATACAGTGAAACCCAAGAAAAAAAATACCTACCACATAGATGGTATTTGAGATATATTATAATAATAATAATATATACATATGTTATTATACAATAAAATATATTATATATAAAATTATTATTTATCAATATACATATATTATATAATATTAATAATATATTATACATGCATATAATTATATACACACACTTGCGTATATAAGAATAATTTTATTAATATTATATAATATATTATATATATATAAATGTTATTATATAAAAATTATTCTTATATACGTGTGTACGTGTGTGTGTATATATATATATATATATATATATATATATATATATATATATATATATATATATATATAATTATATGTGTGTATATGTGTATATATATATATATATATATATGTGTGTATATGTGTATATGTATGTGTATATATATATATATATATATATATATATATATATATATATATATATATATATATATATATACACACACACATTATATATATAATGTGTGTGTGTGTGTGTGTGTATATATATATATATATAATATATATATATATATATACACACACATTATATATATAATGTGTGTGTGTATATATATATATATATATATATTATATAAATTGTATAATAACATATATTTATATATATATATATATATTTTTTTTTATTATTATATCGATCTCAAATTTCATCTGTGGTAGCTATTTTTTTTTCTTGGGTTTCACTGTATTGTTTAACATGGTAAAAAAAATTTTTTATTTTTTTTTAATGAAAATTTTAACATTTTAGTTCTTCCTATATTTAGTGTTACGGTATCTATATTTTAACAACTAATGGTTGGGATATTCCATGACACATTTTTTTTTTTTTTTTTTTTTTACATTCACGCTGCTGGTTGTACAATAATCATAGCACGTTTTATGGTTAATTGCAATGTTGAAGGTTTTGTTTTTTTTGTTTCTTTCGCCCAAACATACAAAGTGGGACCTTGATAGAATCCATTTTATGTTCTATTTCTTATTTACAAGAAATATCTGCGGTATTCCTGTACATTAAAAAAAAAAGGGTGGCAGTGCATAGTAAATTTCATTGGAGTATTTATATATTTTTTTGGGTGTAGGAAGAAACCATTGGATAAGGATTGGCTAGAAAAGAATATATTTTTATAGTTGTTGTAGTTTACCAAATCTAAAGAGTAAATTTGTGTTTTTTGCTTTTTTTTTTTTTTGTGCAGCAAAAAGATAAGTATGACTATGACGTTGTTGCTTCTCTAGAGGAGACCTAAGAGCAGTGATTCCCCTGTGACCTTCCTGCCAATAAACCCACAACTCTCACCATGAGCCCACAGCCTCGGATTGTTGGGACACATCGCGAGTTGTAGTTTTTCATGGTGGAAAAGAGTGTCTTGTAGAAAATAAATGTGCTTTTATGTTTTGTTCTTGGATTCCCATTCACATGACTGAATGGGATCTTGCTGGAGGACAGGAAATCGGTGTCCATACTTTCTACACTAAACCAGCCAGTGTGTTTTGAAGGAAAGAGTTGAGTGGTAAAGACTATGTGCACATGGCTTTATTATTTTTTTTTTCTTTTTTAGATGCTCAAAAACCATGAGCTTTTTAAAGCGTAAACTTCTTCAGGAAACCCTCCAGTTTTGGAGTTTTTGAAGGAGTTTAGTTTTTTTCCAAAGCTTCTTTTTGCAGCCCTTTCATCGAACAGTGCCTACTTTGAAGTAGGGCCTGAAGGAAACCTCATGCACTTTTTTTTTTTTTTTAAATTCTTTTTAGAAAAAAAAAAAAGCTTCTCCTATGAACAATTTCACAGGGAGGTGAATTGAAAGTGTTTTCCAAGAGTTCTTCAGGTTTTTTTAAAAGACATTTGGATAGGATCTGCTTGGGAGTAAAAATCCCCCAAAAACCTGTGCCTATACCTTTAGGGCACATAGCCTTTTTTGCTGAGTTTTCGGGATAGAAACAAAGCAGAAACTTCAAATTTTTGAGGCCTTTGATATTACATTAGAGTTTACATCCAATTTCTGTTACAAAAAAGTGTCTAGACTAAACTTGACTAACCAAAAGCTATCCATATCCTCTTCTAAATCTTAATGCTCCTCCAAAAACGTAAATTTTTTTTGCTCAATGAAAACAGAGCATAGCTTCCAAATTTTGTTTTAGGATTTTTGCATTTTTCGAGAAGGATTCGAAGAGTCTCCACTAAATTAAAAACCTCAGCAAAAAGACTGTGTGCACATAGACTTAGGAACTGTTAAAGGGTCTCACCAGAGCTTTTGTGGTTTTGTTACCCAATAGATGTTTAGATGTGATGGCAGAAGGCTCAGCTCACAAGTTGGTGGGAATGATTGCCAAAGTCAGAGGTCAGAAAACGTCTCGGAAACAACATACCGTATTTTTCGCTTTATAAGACGCACTTTTGTTCCCCCAAATTTTGGGGGAAAGTAGGGGGTGCGTCTTATAAACCGAATATACGGATTATATACTGCAGGGTCCAGGGGAGGTGGGGCCGCTCTGGAGCGGTGCTGGGGGAGCTGGTGGAGGCTGGTATAGACTTGTGAAGCTGAGGGCGGCAGCGTTTGATCTCCTGCACCCGCTCATATAATATGCACAGCTGCTGTCCACCCCTGTGGTGCTGAAATTGCACCGCGGTGATGGGCTGGGGGAGCTGTGCATATTATATCTGCCCGTGCTTCCCTTTGCTCACAAATGCCCCCTCCCCCTGTGTTATCTATGGCCCCCATGCTGCTACCCATAGTAAAATAATAAACTCGTTACTCACCTCCTCCAGCATCTGCCCTCTCCCTCCTGCCGCTATGATCAGGCATGCAGAGATAATACACTGCTGTGCCGATCACATGACGGGGACTGTGAACCAGGAAATGCAGGAGGCCGGAGTTCAACCCTGAGGAGGGGTACACGAGGGAGCACAGCGCTGGAGAAGGTAAGGAAAGAGTTTATTTTACTAAAAGCAGCAGCATGGGGCAGCGTGTGTGCCAGCCACAGGGGCCAGGGTGTGTGCCAGCCACAGGGGCCAGCGTGTGTGCCAGCCACAGGGGCCAGCGTGTGTGCCAGCCACAGGGGCCAGCGTGTGTGCCAGCCACAGGGGCCAGCGTGTGTGCCAGCCACAGGGGCCAGCGTGTGTGCCAGCCACAGGGGCCAGGGTGTGTGCTAGCCACAGGGGCCAGCGTGTGTGCCAGCCACAGGGGCCAGCGTGTGTGCCAGCCACAGGGGCCAGCGTGTGTGCCAGCCACAGGGGCCAGGGTGTGTGCCAGCCACAGGGGCCAGGGTGTGTGCCAGCCACAGGGGCCAGGGTGTGTGCCAGCCACAGGGGCCAGCAAGTGTGCCGGCCACAGGGGCCAGCGTGTGTGCCGGCCACAGGGGCCAGCGTGTGTGCCAGCCACAGGGGGCAGCGTGTGTGCCAGCCACAGGGGGCAGCGTGTGTGCCAGCCACAGGGGGCAGCGTGTGTGACAGCCACAGGGGGCAGCGTGTGTGCCAGCCACAGGGGCCAGGGTGTGTGCCAGCCACAGGGGCCAGGGTGTGTGCCAGCCACAGGGGCCAGGGTGTGTGCCAGCCACAGGGGCCAGGGTGTGTGCCAGCCACAGGGGGCAGCGTGTGTGACAACCACAGGGGGCAGAGTGTGTGCCAGCCACAGGGGGTAGCATGTGTGCCAGCCACAGGGGGCCAGTTTGTGCCAGCCACAGGGGCCAGCGTGTGTGCCGGCCACAGGGGGCAGCGTGTGTGCCAGCCACAGGGGGCAGCGTGTGTGACAGCCACAGGGGGCAGCGTGTGTGACAGCCACAGGGGGCAGCGTGTGTGACAGCCACAGGGGGCAGCGTGTGTGCCAGCCACAGGGGGCAGCGTGTGTGCCAGCCACAGGGGCCAGGGTGTGTGCCAGCCACAGGGGCCAGGGTGTGTGCCAGCCACAGGGGCCAGGGTGTGTGCCAGCCACAGGGGGCAGCGTGTGTGACAACCACAGGGGGCAGAGTGTGTGCCAGCCACAGGGGGTAGCATGTGTGCCAGCCACAGGGGGCCAGTTTGTGCCAGCCACAGGGGCCAGCGTGTGTGCCAGCCACAGGGGGCAGCGTGTGTGCCAGCCACAGGGGGCAGCGTGTGTGCCAGCCACAGGGGGCAGCGTGTGTGCCAGCCACAGGGGGCAGCGTGTGTGCCAGCCACAGGGGGCAGCGTGTGTGCCAGCCACAGGGGGCCAGTTTGTGCCAGCCACAGGGGGCAGCGTGCCAGCCATAGGGGACATGTTGCATCACTGGGGGACGTGTGCCAGCCCAAGGGGGCTATATTCAATATAAGGTGGCCATATCCAGATTAAGGGGGCTAATTTTAGGATGGGGGCTATGAGGGACATATACTCTATATGATTTGTTAGACAGACACTGGCATTATTAGACGGACCCCATTTATTAAAAAAAATTCTCTATTCCTTCACCAAATTTGGGGGTGCGTCTTATAATCCGGTGCGTCTTATAAAGCGAAAAATACGGTATGTGCCCAATTTGGCTGCTTGCGTCTTCCCCAATTCCTAAACATCTGTCGGGAGATCTAGACAGAAGCAACTTTGGAGAAGCACAATGTCTGTCTGTATGATGTAAAGTTATGTAAATCAGTTTTTATTTACCTTGATGGAAATTTTAGTTTTTTGTTTTTTTTTCTACTGGATTTCTGTGTCCTTGTTTTATATATTCTGTTTGTGAAACTCCTTTTTTGACAATAAATGTTGGTGTTCTCTTTGATTCGGTATATCGCTTCATTATTCTAAGTGATATATATATATATATAATATATTATTATATTATATTATATTTTGTAATATAACAAAATGGACTCCCTGCTGTTCTTGTATAGGCCTCCTTAGATTCAGAGCACAACAAATACCACACAATGTAAAGGACAATGACTCAAAGATGAATCATGCCGCAGTCATACTGAAAGCCCTGGATGAACTACAGTACTAATTACTTAATGAACAGGAACCAGAAAAAAAAAAATTTTCAGCAGTATATAGGGCTGCAATCTTTCAGAGGTCATATCAGCCGAGAGGCAGTGGGAACTTGACATTTGACTACAATCTTTTGCAATACTTTTTTTTTTTTTTTTTTTTACAGTTGGGGCACAAACTAACGGCCCATGACTGTATGATACCGTTTCTTTTTGGGAACCTGAATTTTTTTCCTACCACCCATGACAGCACCACAGAGAGAGGGGATCCGCTCTTCAAGGACAGGAAACTTACTGACTAAAAGAACAGTACCTCTCCCTCGCATCAGTTGGTTTCCTGTCCTTGGAGGAGGAACCTCTGAAGTGGTATTCATCGGCAAGAAGTTGTTACCCGGCCTCTCTCGCCAGGACGGGCAGCAGAAGGCTTCCTACCACAGCTGGAGTGAGGGGTCCTGGAGGGGCCTTGGTGGGCCCAGGGGGGCTTTCACTACACGTGCGGGCACGAACCACTGCATTCCCTGGGTATTCTGCCAATATCAACATTCATCAAGTCTGGTATTTCTTAAAAGTGTTGTCCACTTTCAGAAAAGCAGACACCAAACTGAGTAAAATATCTAAACATACGGGTACTCTCCATTGCGGGGTTCAGTGCCAGCTCCCCGCCACTGCTGCACTCCCGTTTTTTTTGCCTGTACTGATGGCGTCAACCCTGTCACATCCACTTAGATCAGTGTCTGAGTAGAGCAGGGACATGACCCTGATGATGTGACGTTGCACCTACAGTCAAATCACCGGGACTGGAGCAGCAGTTGTGCTGGACCCAGGAAGGGTGCGTACCTACTAAGTTTGTTATTTTAGGGCCCCCTTTACTGGAAGTGGACAATCACTTTAAGTCTGTTTTTGAAAAAAGTCTACTAGGGTAAGGCCGGTTTCACACATCCGGCTTTTCGCTTGTTTGCCGGATCCGGCGCTCTCCCATACAGACAATACAGTACAGTGACAGCGCTGTAACTTCTGGGTCACATGCCACATGACAGCATGTGACCGGCACTTGTTGCGCTGTCACTGTACTGTAGTCACTGTATGGGAGAGCGCCGGATCCGGCAAACAAGCGAAAAGCCGGATGTGTGAAACCGGCCTTAGATTTGTCAAATTTATTAAGAGGTGCTACTTTGAGCTGGCACTGATTTCCGGCATAATTTCCACCGCTTTATTGTAGTATGTTAGTTGGATGTTTTTTTTAGTCACCTTTCCACTGAGCCCTATCCACATTTAACAAAAGTATCCAGGGCAAAAAGTTTCATACATGTGTCGTAAAGGAAAACAAGTTAGTCACCTGCCGACATAGTACTTTATATTACTAAATATGGTTAAAATTGGGCTGGCACCAGGTGAGAGAACAGTCAGAGCGCCTAACTAGCCACTTAGCATGCTGTAATCCCTCCCTGTACTCTGTGACATCCCCCCCACTCTACACACGCGTTACGCAAACACATTGCGCACATACACACTGCAGAGCAGGCAAAATGCGGGTGGGGGGGAATCACAGTGCACTCACTGTGTATTGAGAGCTCTGACTAACTTACTATGCTTTGCTTGTATAGCGCCATCATATTCCACAGCACTTTACAGACATTATCATCACTGTCCCCATTATGGCTCTCAATCTAAATTCCCCAGCAGTATGTGGAGTGTGGGAAGAAACTGTAGGAAAACCAAACTGTTAACTGCTCTAGCGTCACCCCAATGAGCTGAAGCGAGGAGCTGCAGGGAGGATTTAACTTTTTCTTTTCTCCCTGCATCTGCACTTACAATTAGGGCGTACAGCCAGCTTATAACTCGAACGAGTGCTATCGGATATTTTATCGGATACCATTTGGCTCAAAGTTATGCTATGGGACAGTGATTATCAGTGATTTTCTCCTGCCATTTCTGTATGAGAAAAAAAATTGCAGTTTGCTGGGATTGTCAACGTATCTCTGCTCACTCGCACCCAAACATAGACTGCACTCGGATGTCATCACAGTGCAGTTCGATATACACAGAGACAGATAATGGAGAAGGAGAGAATAATCTCTCTCCGAATCTGTGATCCGATTCTTGCATGCACGAGCATATGATCACAGTGAATGACACTCGCCTCATGTGAGTGGTTTTAAAGAGGAAACGACTAAACCTCAATCTATACCCACAATCGGCGTAGGGTCATAAATGCAAACACAATTTGCCCAAAGGGCAACTAGAGGTACCCTAAACTAAAGATTAATAAAATTTTACTTTTAATCCTAACACATTTAACACAGATCAATCTAAAATCAGTAGCAGGTAGAGCAATCAAACATATACTAAATCACGTATCCGGCTGCGGATCGGACACTGAGTAAGTGAACAACTGTCCTACAATAATTGTCAGTGATATTGCCCTACCCTGCCTAATAAAGGGGAGGCTATTAGTTAGCTTTTATTAGGCAGGGTAGGGCAATATCAATAAATTTTAGTAATCTTTGGGCAAATTGTGTTTGTTTTGTTAAGAGGGACACTTTATTCCATCTCTGGTCTTCAATGAACTATAAAGCCAAACCTACACAGCTCATACTTTCCACTGTAATTATACTAATCGGTGGTGTATATTATAATGGTGTGCAACATTGGAGTAAAGCCGCTAATAAATTCTCCCTTTATGGTTCATATGCAAGTGGATGGATCGATCTATTGACATCTAAATGCTACCATTCTCCGTGTCCATAGGTTGCGGCTCTCTATGGAGTATTTTGTCCTTGTTGAGCAGAGGAATGGCCATGTCAAATTATTCCTAATTTCCTGGAAGAAATGGCAAAGAAATAGAACAAAACACTATGTTCCAGCATTGTTATTTCTTGGGGAACATAAGTATTTAGCAAGGTAGATATGGCAGGAGCTGACACGTTCTCTTCTTTAGTTATCATTGCATTGTGCACTCTGGAGGAAATCTGAGATTTTTGGGTAATGCTGCCAAAAAATGAGGCTTGGTTCAATGCACCAATGAACTGGGTCTTCACAACTTCGCCGTACAAAGATGATGTGCTTTACCCCACCATGTCTGACGCTTGGCATTGCACAGGATGTGGGCTTGGCTGAAGAAGCCTGAGCTATGAAGCCTCGATGCTTGGTGCCTACGTTGTTTCAGTTGATTGCTTCACCACTTCTGTGCACATTGTGGCTTTTGATTTTGCAGCTGAGCTCTTGCTATTTTCAACATAGTAAATTTATCCATGACACCCCCCTCCTCCGCTCACCTGCCTTTATTAAGAATATATTTGGCAACCACCCGTTTCCTGTTTAGAAAATGGTTCCCTTTCCATTTTTGTAGTTAAAAAAAACACCAGTCTGGTCTTGTTACCTTACACAGGGCTGTATTGTAAACGGGTGGCACAGGGGGTTCTGTACTCGTGGTAAGGCTATGTGTGCACGGGACAATTTTGCCGCGGAAAACCTTCGGATTTATCTGGATTTTCTAGATAAATCCGCAGGTTTTAGCAAGTACAGACACTCCCCATGTTATCCTATGGGACATGGAGAGTGCTGTGTCCGTGCTGCAGTATGTGTGGCTGCAGATGTCCTGCAGCCGCACGTAACTGCATGTCAATTATTCCTGCGGAATTCCCGGCCCTCCGTTATGGAGATAGAGGCCGGGAATTCTGCAGGTAAGTCGCACGAATGTCCGCAGGTTTACCGCAGATATTTCGCTGGAATCCCGCAGCAATGGATAGCTGCGGATTCCGGGGAGCTGCTGCGGGAAACCTCCGGACGTACCTGTGGATATATCCGCAGGTGCAATATCCCGTGGGCACATAGCCTTACGGTGTCGGGCAACCCCCTGGCCCATGAATGTTTGGGCTTCGTCCACTTACAGTACTTGCCGTTTCGGGGTTAACTGCACCTCTTCTTTTTTCTGTACACTGGGGACAATCTGGAGAGTACACAGGTGGTGTCTTGTTTTTCATCCATACAACGTTTACTGGAATGTTCGTGGAAGGCAGAGTTTACTTTCAAAATACAGTCTCTTAGGCTAGTTTCACACTTGCGTTGAACGGCATCCGTTGCATTACGTTGTGTGACGGATGCAACGGATGCGTTGCATATAATGGCACAACGGATGCAACGGATCGTACAAAACAACGGAAAGCTTTTTTTTTTTTTGCTTTTATTTTTTTATTTTTTACAGTTTTACCGGCAGCAGACTATTGTGAACGATCAGCTAATCACCCGGCGGCCGGCGATCAGCCAAGAGCTCTCACATGCCGGCGGCCGTGCGATTAGCTGAGCGCTCTCACATGCCGGCGGCCGGGCGATCAGCTGAGCGCTCTCCCATGCCGGCGGCCGGGCGCTCAGCTGAGCGCTCTCACATGCCGGCGGCCGGGCGTCAGCTGAGCGCTCTCACATGCCGGCTGCCAGGCGATCAGCTGAGCGCTCTCACATGCCGGCGGCCGGGCGTCAGCTGAGCGCTCTCACATGCCGGCGGCCGGGCGTCAGCTGAGTGCTCTCACATGCTGACTGCCAGGCGATCAGCTGAGCGCTCTCACATGCCGGCTGCCGGGCGCTCAGCTGAGCGCTCTCACATGCCGGCTGCCGGGCGATCAGCTGAGCGCTCTCACATACCGGCTGCCGGGCGATCAGCTGAGCGCTCTCACATACCGGCTGCCGGGCGATCAGCTGAGTGCTCTCACATGCCGGCGGCCGGGCGCTCAGCTGAACGTTCGGCCACCGAGAGACAAAATAAAGTTTCTGTGATTTAAAAAAAAAAAAAAAGATGAGCATGCGCAGTGAAAAATAGAGGATTCCGCCGTTCAAAAAAACGTTACATGCTGCGTTCCTTCCGCCCGTCGGAAGCAACGCAGCGTCGGCCAGCGGAAGCAATGCAGGTACTTTTTGGCACAATCTGTCCTCTATACAAGTCTATGGTTAACAGCGGAATCCATTAACGGATTCCGCTGTTTTCCAAAAGGGCGGATTGTGATGGAAGGAAAAAAACGCAAGTGTGAAAGTACCCTTACAGAATTGTTCCTCTAGTTTGTTTCGTTTCTCCTTCTCTATTACTTTCGGTTTTGTTTCTCTTTATCTCTCTTTCACTGCCCTCTAGCACTACGCTGTTCTCCTTATGACTGCTCTCTGTTACCAGCTGTCTTGTCCTCTCTCGTCCTGGTTTAAAAAGAGGAAAATACAGTAGTCTGACAATAAATGCGTTCACCCAACCACTAACCATGAGTGGGGGGGAAAAAGATTTTGTGTTATCATTCATATCCTCTGACAAAAGGCCAAGCCAAAAATCTGCCAGGGTATGTAAACTTTTGAACACAACTGTATATGTCCGTGTAAAGTGCTTTCACATATCTGTGTAAATTTCGGTGTGCTGCCCAATTTATTCATATTTTTTTCTTGTATAGCACACTGACCCACGGAGTATCATCTATTCTGATCTCCTTAATGAATCTGTATCGTACATGCTCATGCTTCTTATATCCATGATTTTCACGTGCGTGTGAATGGACAAGTGACACTATGGCTCCAAGAGCTGTCTGGTTAAAATATAGGAAAAGCATTCGGACATTACGCATGGATGTGTAAATGCACCCTAAAGCGCAGTTTAAGTAAAGGTGGAGTTGTCTTGAATTGACTCCTGGTTTCAGAACAAGTCTAATTAACGGAGGTTTTCCAAGAAGGGAATGAAAAATGTCCGCTGTCACATATTTCAAGCTGCAACTTGTCTTAGTGGAAAAATGTTAATCATGTCCAGCACTTAGGGGTACTTTGCACACTACGACATCGCAGGTGCGATGTCGGTGGGGTCAAATTGAAAGTGACGCACATCTGGCATCGCAGGCGACATCGTAGTGTGTAAAGCCTAGATGATACGATTAACCAGCGCAAAAGCGTCGGAATCGTATCATCAGTGTAGCGTCGGCGTAATCTATAATTACGCTGACGCGATGGTCCGATGTTGTTCCTCGCTCCTGCGGCAGCACACATCGCTGTGTGTGAAGCCGCAGGAGCGAGGAACATCTCCTACCGGTGTCACCGCGGCTCCCGTAGGATATGCGGAAGGGAGAAGGTGGGCGGGATGTTTACATCCCGCTCATCTCCGCCCCTCCGCTCCTATTGGCCGCCGGCCGTGTGACGCCGTACGACCTGCCCCCTTAATAAGGAGGCGGGTCGCCGGCCAAAGCGACGTCCCAGGACAGGTGAGTGCATGTGAAGCTGCTGTAGCGATAATGTTCGCTACGGCAGCTATCACAAGGATATTGCAGCTGCGACGGGGGCGGGGACTATCGCGCTCGGCATTGCAGCATCGGCTTGCGATGTCGCAGCGTGCAAAGTACTCCTTACTCTCAAGAATCATTTATATTTTCAGGTTTGAAACTCTTAGGATTTTTTCTCGGGATGTCCTGTTCTCAAACTTTTGTGTTTTTAGTGCATGATCTTTATAATAAAGCTCTTATTTTTTCATTGGAGATTGAGTGCTTGACAAGATTTTTTTTTATATATATATATATATATATATAATATATATAATTATATATATAATATATATAATATATATATATATAATATATATAATATCCTTTCCATCCAGGATCTAGTGTCAGGTCTTTTTTTGTGGACCCATCCTAGCCGAGTGTCAGGACAGGTTGCAGACTGAAGAAACACTGCTGAAGACTTTTGCTGAGTGTCAACCTGAGGCGCTGTGTCGTGAACTAATGTAACTGATCTGCACACTTAAGGCTGCTATACACGCAGCGACATCACTAGCAATGTCGCTAGCGATAGCACCCGACCCTGTCATTTGTGCGTCACTGGAAAATAGCTGCCTGTGGCGAACAATATCACAGGTACGTGTCACACCAACTTACCTTCCTAACGACGTCGCTGTGGCCGCTGAACAAACTTTTTTTTTTTTTAAGGGGGCGGTTCATGCGGCGTCACAGCGACGTCACACAGCGGGCCAACAATAGAAGTAGAGGGGCGGAGAGCAGCCACATGAACATCACTCCCACCTCGTTGCCAGAGGACGCAGGAACGCTGTTGTTTGTCATTCCCGGGGTGTCACACGTAGCGATGTGTGCTGCCTCAGGAACGACGAACAACCTGCGTCCAGAATGAGCAACGATATTTGGAAAATGAACGACGTGTCAACAATCAACAATTTGGTGAGTATTTCGGATCGTTAGCAGTCGCTCGTAGGTGTCACATGCAACAACGTCGCAAACGAGGCAGGATGTGCGTCACGAATTCCGTGACCCCAGTAATATCTCGTTAGCGATGTCATTGCGTGTAACGGGGCCTTTAGCCCCAGAGCAGGACTGCACCAGGAGAAAAAGAACTCCTCTGCTGATTTAGCAGAATTAGTTGGGGTTTTTTTGGTCACAATACTGCTTCCCAGTCTGACAGTTCAAATACATCTAGAGTGGTGTTTCTTCAGGCTGCAAGCCGGACTCCTGACAGGTGGTTGCGGCAAGTTGCAACTTGAAATATGTGATGGTGGCTATTTAGCAAAAAAAACAAAAAAACAAAAATGAAGCTCATATGCCATAACATCTGTAAGGCTGAAAACATCTGAGGATGAGCTCAAATATTAATGTTTGGTCTGTGGTTTTAACAACACAAGTCAGTTATGAGTTTAATCGTGTGAGGGATATTGTTTGTACTGTAACCTTATTTTGGGATAAGATTTTTGATAACCTCATTAAGCAGAGGGAAAAAAGCACATATAGCATTGGACAAATTTTGTCTTCGTCTGTTTAAAATGAAAAACGCAATTCAATTACACTTGATTTTATATAAGCGACTATTACCGTATATGCGTGGTCACGGATTCTGTGCAGCATGTGAAAATATTGACACTGGTGAGACTTTTAAATCTAGTTCTAATGGTGCACAATATAAATCAGGTCCATGATTAATTGTAATTCATATTTTATGTATAGGATAATATGCGTTATCTGCAATATCCAGAATGTGGGTTGCTACACATATCCTTTAAAAGTAAAAATCTGGACTATAGTAATATTCTGAACATACCAATGACACCTCTGCTATATCAAAACTTTACATACAACACCCCAAAGGGACTTCAACAACTTCCTTTTAACAGCCTTGAAAAAGTCAGCCTGTCGAATGGATGGGAAGATCGGAATCCTTTATTATTAGATAGCGTTTTGTATTCTTTTCCACGAGCACCAGTTTTCCAGCTGGTTTTCATTGTTGACATGACTTGGTATAATATTGTCAGCAATACAATGGACATATTTACTCAATAGCTTCTTTTAATATTAGCTTTTTGATTGTACAATATATAATTTAAGCCAGGGATGGAGAGTCTCCAGCCCTTAGGCAGATTCCCAGGGACTTTGGGCTATCGTCACCTTAATTTCTCAGTAGAGTGTGCACGCAGCGTTTACTGCTGAATACCGCGGTGCATGCAACATTGGATTACGTCCTGAGGCTAGCTAGCGCTAGGTGGGCAGTGCTCTTTGTGCTCCTGTCCCACCTTGTGTCGCAGTCTCTTGTGGGATGTATGCCACATACGCAGTGCATCCTATGTGATGTATGTACAACCTCCTCAGTCTCCTATGTGATATATACACCAGCCTCAGTATCTCCTATGTAATGCATATACAGCAACCTCAGTTTCTCCTGTAAAAAAGAAGGGAATTTTGTTTACTTACCGTAAATTCCTTTTCTTCTAGCTCCAATTGGGAGACCCAGACAGTGGGTGTATAGCTACTGCCTCTGGAGGCCGCACAAAGAACTACACTTAAAAGTGTAAGGCCCCTCCCCTTCTGGCTATACACCCTCCCGTAGGAGTACGGATTCCTCAGTTTTAGTACCAAAGCAAGGAGGAGGAAAGCCAATAACAGTTTCAAAAACAAATTCAATCCGATAACAAGATCGGAGAACTTAAGAAACAACATGAACAACATGTGCACCCGAAAAACGAAACCCTAAGAACAAATAGGGCGGGTGCTGGGTCTCCCAATTGGAGCTAGAAGAAAAGGAATTTACGGTAAGTAAACAAAATTCCCTTCTTCTTTTTCGCTCCTAATTGGGAGACCCAGACAGTGGGACGTCCAAAAGCAGTCCCTGGGTGGGTAAAAAGATACCACATGAACGGGCTGTCAGACAGCCTCTTCCTACAGGTGGGCCACCGCCGCCTGAAGGACCTGTCTACCTAGGCTGGCATCTGCCGAAGCGTAGGTATGCACTTGATAGTGTTTGGTAAACGTGTGCAGACTCGACCAGGTAGCCGCCTGGCACACTTGCTGAGCCGTAGCCTGATGCCGCAATGCCCAGGACGCACCCACGGCTCTGGTAGAATGGGCCTTCAGTCCAGATGGAATCGGAAGCCCAGCAGAACGGTATGTGTGAAGAATTGGTTCCTTGATCCACCGCGCAAGGGTGGATTTGGAAGCTTGCGATCCTTTATGCTGACCAGCGACTAGGACAAAGAGCGCATCAGAACGGCGTAGAGGCGCCGTGCGAGAAATGTAAATCCTGAGTGCTCACACCAGGTCCAACAGATGTAAACCCTTTTCAAATTGGTGAACTGGATGCGGACACAAAGATGGCAAAGTGATATCCTGATTGAGATGAAAGGAAGAAACCACCTTGGGAGAAAACTCCGGAATTGGACGCAGTACTACCTTGTCTTGGTGAAACACCAGGAAGGGAGATTTGCAAGATAACGCCGCTAGCTCGGACACTCTTCGAAGAGACGTGACCGCCACAAGAAAAACTACTTTTTGTGAAAGCCGAGAAAGGGAAACCTCTTTCAAAGGCTCGAAAGGCGGCTTCTGGAGAGCAATGAGAACCTTGTTCAGATCCCAGGGTTCCAATGGCCGTTTGTAAGGAGGAACGATATGACAAACTCCTTGGAGAAAAGTGCGTACTTTAGAAAGCCGTGCCAAGCGCTTCTGAAAGAATACGGATAGCGCGGAGACTTGACCCTTAAGCGAGCTAAGCGACAAACCTTTTTCCAACCCAGACTGCAGGAAGGAAAGAAAAATTGGCAATGCAAATGGCCAGGGAGAAAACCCTTGAGCCAAGCACCACGCTAAGAATATCTTCCACGTCCTGTGATAGATCTTAGCTGAGGATGGTTTTCTAGCCTGTCTCATTGTGGCAACAACTTCATGAGATAAACCTGAGGCCGCTAGGATCCAGGACTCAATGGCCACACAGTCAGGTTCAGGGCCGCAGAATTCAGATGGAAAAACGGCCCTTGAGACAGCAAATCTGGACGGTTTGGTAGTGTCCACGGTTGGCCTACCGTGAGATGCCACAGATCCGGGTACCACGACCTTCTTGGCCAATCTGGAGCGACGAGTATGGCTCGATGGCAGTCGGACTTGATTTTCCGGAGAACTCTGGGTAACAATGCTAGAGGTGGGAACACATAGGGGAGTCGGAATTGCGACCAATCCTGAACCAAGGCGTCTGCCGCCAGCGCTCGGTGATCGTGAGACCGTGCCATGAAAACTGGGACCTTGTTGTTGTGCCGTGACGCCATCAGATCGACGTCCGGCGTCCCCCAGCGGCAACAGATCTGTTGAAACACGTCCGGGTGAAGGGACCATTCTCCTGCGTCCATGCCCTGGCGACTGAGAAAGTCTGCTTCCCAGTTTTCCACGCCTGGGATGTGAACTGCGGATATGGTGGACGCTCTGCTTTCCACCCACGTCAAAATCCGCTGGACTTCTTGAAAAGCTTGGCGACTGCGTGTTCCCCCTTGGCGGTTGATGTATGCCACCGCCGTGGAATTGTCCGACTGAATCCGAATCTGCTTGCCTTCCAGCCATTGTTGGAAGGCTCGCAGGGCAAGATAGATTGCTCTGATTTCCAGAACATTGATCTGCAGGGTGGACTCTTCCTGAGTCCACGTCCCCTGAGCCCTGTGGTGGAGAAACACCGCTCCCCACCCTGATAGGCTCGCATCCGTCGTGACCACTGCCCAGGACGGGGGAAGGAACGACTTTCCCTGTGACAATGAGGTGGGGAGAAGCCACCAACGCAGAGAGTCCTTGGCAGTTTGAGAGAGGGAGACAGTCCTGTCGAGGGACGTCGATTTCCCATCCCATTGGCGTAGAATGTCCCATTGTAGAGGGCGCAGATGAAACTGCGCGAACGGGACTGCCTCCATTGCTGCTACCATCTTCCCTAGGAAATGCATGAGGCGCCTCAGTGAGTGCGACTGGCTCTGAAGGAGAGATTGCACTCCAGTCCGTAGCGAGCACTGCTTGTCCAGTGGAAGCCTCACTATCGCTGAGAGAGTATGAAACTCCATGCCAAGATAAGTCAGAGATTGGGTCGGGGTTAGATGAGACTTTGGAAAGTTGATAATCCACCCGAAACTCTGGAGAGTGTCTAGTGCCACCTTCAGACTGTGTTGGCATGCCTCTTGAGAGGGTGCCTTTATAAGCAGGTCGTCTAGATACGGGATGACCGAGTGACCCTGCGAGTGCAGAACAGCTACTACTGCTGCCATGACTTTGGTGAAGACCCGGGGGGCTGTTGCCAGACCGAAAGGTAACGCTACGAACTGTAGGTGTTCGTCGTGTATGACGAAGCGTAGGAAACGCTGATGCTCTGGTGCAATCGGCACGTGGAGATACGCATCTTTGATGTCTATTGATGCTAGAAAATCTCCTTGAGACATTGAGGCTACGTGTCTGTTGAGCAACTTTAGATCCAGGACGGGTCGATACGATCCGTCCTTTTTTGGGACCACAAACAGATTGGAGTAAAAACCGTGACCTTGTTCCTGAAGAGGGACGGAGGTCACCACTCCTTCCGCCTTTAGAGCGGCCACCGCCTGCAACAGAGCATCGGCTCGGTCTGGTGGTGGAGAAGTTCTGAAGAAACGAGTTGGCGGACGAGAACTGAACTCTATCCTGTACCCGTGAGACAGAATATCCCTCACCCAACGGTCTTTGACGCGTGACAGCCAAATGTCGCCAAAGTGGGAAAGCCTCCCACCGACCGCGGGTGTGGGAATCGGAGACCGCAAGTCAGGAGGACGCCGTCTTGGCAACGGTTCCTCCGGCTGTCCTTTTTGGGCGTGACTGAGACCTCCAAGAATCTGAGCGTCTCTGGTCTTTTTGAGTCTTTTTTGACGAGGCGAATTGGGACCTGCCCGGTCCTCGAAAGGACCGATAACCAGACTGACCCTTCCTCTGTTGGGGTTTGTTTTGTCTGTGTTGCGGTAAGGATGAGTCCTTACCCTTGGAGTGTTTGATGATTTCATCCAAACGCTCTCCAAACAATCGGTCACGAGAAAAAGGCAAATTGGTTAAGCACTTCTTGGAATGAGAATCTGCTTTCCAATGTCTCAACCACAGGGCCCTACGCAAAACAACGGAGTTGGCTGACGCCACTGCCGTGCGGCTTGTAGCGTCAAGAACAGCATTAATCGCGTACGACGCGAATGCCGCCATTTGCGAGGTCAATGGTGCTACCTGCGGGGCAAATGCACGTGTGACTGAGTCGACTCGCGCAAGCCCGGCTGAGATAGCTTGGAGTGCCCATACGGCCGCAAAAGAAGGCGCTAATGACGCTCCAATCGCTTCATAGATGGATTTCAGCCAGAGCTCCATCTGCCTGTCAGTGGCATCTTTAAGTGCCGCTCCATCTTCAACTGCAACCAAGGATCTAGCTGCAAGCCTGGAAATTGGAGGATCCACTTTTGGACACTGGGTCCAACCCTTGACCACCTCAGGGGGAAAAGGGTAGCGTGTATCTTTAAGCCGTTTAGGAAAACGCCTTTCAGGATAAGCGTGGGGTTTCTGGATTGCGTCTCTAAAGTCAGCGTGGTCCAGAAAAGTGCTTAATGTACGCTTAGGGTATCTGAAATGGATTCTCTCGTGCTGCGAAGCTGACTCCTCTACAAGAGGAGCTGGTGGGGAAATATTTAACATCTTATTGATGTTAAATATAAGATCATTAACTATGGCGTCACCATCTGGTGTATCTAGATTGAGAGCGGTCCCAGGATCAGAATCCTGATCAGTTACGTCCGCCTCATCACCCATAGATTCATCTCGCTGGGATCCTGACCATTGAGATGAATGTGAAGGCCCGTCATAGCGAGCCCGCTTAGGCTGCCCGGGGCCATCGTCCGAGTCAGAGTCTTCACCCTGAGGTGTATATGCCCGTCCCGGAGCTTGGAGCTGAGGGGGACCAGGGGGCAATGATTGCACAGTGTCCGTGGCCTGAAGTACAGGCCTAGCTCGCAATGTGTCAAGAATTTGTGACATAGTGAGAGACATTCTGTCAGCAAAAGCTGCAAACTCAGTTCCTGTCACCTGGACAGCATTCACAGGTGGTACACCCTGGGTCACGTCCAGCAGAGGTCCCGACTGTGCAAGCGCCGCAGGGGCCGAGCACTGCACACAATGGGGGTCCGTGGAGCCTGCTGGTAGAAAAGTCCCACATGCGGTGCAGGAAGCATATAATGTCTGTGCCTTGGCACCCTTGCGTTTTACGGACGACATGCTGCTGGCTCTCTGCAATGTGAGAGAGTCTATAGCCAAAGGGCGACCAGCGCTATGTAATACCAAGTATTTGTAGAAACAAAATACTAAGAATACTACTGGCACAAGAGGGGGTGAGCCCTGAGGGCTGCTTACCGCCCGCTGAATAGCGGGTAAGAGGCGCAGAATTCCTTGTCTGGGTCTCCCCGGCTCCCCTCTGCAGCTCAGCGTGTCAGCAGGAATGGCTGCCGGCGTCTGTGGAGAGGGGCGGTCCGTGGGAGTTCCCAAACAAAAGTGCGGGAAACAGTGTCCCCTCTGTGCCGATTGTGAGGGCTGGAGTATGTAAAAACGACTCCAGCCCTCGGCGCTGATGCACTGGCCAGCGTCCCGCCCCTCTCCTGACTGGCAGGTCTGGGGGCGGGAACGAACGGAAGCAGGCCGCAAAAGCCGGGGACTCGAGTTATCAGCGCGGCCGCCGTAAAAGCGCGGGCCGCGCTGAAGTCCCCGGCGCACCACAAGTGCCAGCCGCGCCGCAGTCCCAGCGGCCGGCGTGACCGATTTCCAGAAGTGGCCAGCGTCCCGCCCCTCTCCTGACTGGCAGGTCTGGGGGCGGGAACGAACGGAAGCAGGCCGCAAAAGCCGGGGACTCGAGTTATCAGCGCGGCCGCCGTAAAAGCGCGGGCCGCGCTGAAGTCCCCGGCGCACCACAAGTGCCAGCCGCGCCGCAGTCCCAGCGGCCGGCGCGACCGATTCCCAGAAGTGTGCCTGCTTCAGCGAAGCTGAATGAGGCCATGGCACAAGCGCCGTAGCGCTGATGTCCCCCGGCGCACTACAACACCCAGCATGCTGCGGTGTGAGCGCCAAATGCACGGGGACACAGAGTACCTTGAGGAAGCAGGGCCATGTCCCTGATGTACTCCGCTCCATCCAGCATCTTCTCCAGGGGCTGTAGATGGAGCACGGTCTCAGTGCCTGGAGACCAGTAAATCCCACTTCACCCAGAGCCCTGTAAAAAGGGATGGGGAAGGAATCAGCATGTGGGCTCCTGCCGCCGTACCCGCAATGGGTACCTCAACCTTACAAACACCTCCGACATACAGTGGGGTGAGAAGGGAGCATGCTGGGAGCCCTGTATGGGCCCTCTTTTCTTCCATCCGACATAGTCAGCAGCTGCTGCTGACTAAAAACAATGGAGCTATGCGTGCGTGTCTGACCTCCTGCGCACAAAGCTAAAACTGGGGAATCCGTACTCCTACGGGAGGGTGTATAGCCAGAAGGGGAGGGGCCTTACACTTTTAAGTGTAGTTCTTTGTGCGGCCTCCAGAGGCAGTAGCTATACACCCACTGTCTGGGTCTCCCAATTAGGAGCGAAAAAGAAAAGTATTTTCAGCTTATCAGGATATATGGTCCCCGGAAAAATTTGCGGTGCACAGATCCTCCAGCATAGCCCAGTCTGGAACCAACAGTAAGTCAATGAGGGGAGGAAGGGGGCAGGGAAAAATGGAATCCAGCACCAAAAATTATTTTATATAAAAATCAAAAATTTATTGAAACATATAAGTTAAAAATATGAAAACCGCCAAAGGGGGGAAAGGGGTATCATAATATCCTTACGCGTTTCGGACAGGAGGTTAAAAACATGTCCTTATTCAAAGGTTTACCTATGAATAAGAACATGTTTTTAACCTCCTGTCTGAAACGCGTAAGGCTTTATGATACCCCCTTTCCCCCTTTTGCGGTTTTCATAATTTTAACTTATATGTTTCAATACATTTTTGATTTTTATATAAAATAATTTTTGGTGCTGGATTCCATTTTTCCCTGCCCCCTTCCACCCCTTAGTTTCTCCTGTGTTGTACATAGCATACTCTGTGTCTCCTTTGTCATTTATATATAGTAGTTTCAATGTCTCTTATGTGTTATATACACCAGCCTCAGTGTCTCCTATGTGATGCATGAAGCAGTCTCAGCATCTCCTTTATGAGGTATATGCAGCAACTTCAGTGTCTCCTGTGTTGGATATAGCAGACTCCATGTCTCCTTTGTTATTTATATGCAGTAGTTTGAATGTCTATGTGATGTATTCACCAGCCTCATTGTAACCTCTGTGTTGTATATCCTATGTGATGAATATACAGCGAAGTGTCTCCTATTTGATGTTTATACCGCAGGCTCAGTATATCCTATGTCAGTGTTCCCCAATTCCAGTCCTCAAGGCCCACCAACAGTGCATGTTTTCAGGAAGTATTGCACAGGTGAATATTTAATCACCTACCCAGGTGAAGGTTCCAACACCTGTGCAATACTAAGGAAATCCTGAAAATATGCACTGTTGGTGGGCCTTGAGGACTGGAGTTGGGGAACACTGTCCTATGTGATGTATATACAGCAGTCTCAGTGTATCTTTTTTATATAAATACAGCAATTTGTGCCTCTTATCTATTGTTTATACAGCAGTTTTAACATCATCTATGCGATGTATATACAGTAGTCTGTCTCGTATGTGATTATTTAGCAGTGTCAGTATTTCTTATGTGATCTATACAGCAGTCTCAGTATCTCCTATAGCATGGGTCCCCAATTCCAGTCCTCAAGAGCCGCCAACAGCGCATGTTTTCAGGATTTCCTTAGTATTGCACATGTGATAATTTAATCACCTGCACAGTTGATGATTCCAACACCCATGCAATGCTAAGGAAATCCTGAAAACATGCACTGTTGGCGGCCCTCGAGGACTGGTGTTGGGGAACTCTGTCCTATAGGTTGTACAGTGGAACCTTGGTTAACGAGAACAATCCGTTCTGGGAGTGTGCTTGCTAACCAAGTTACTCATTCAGCAAAGCAAGATTTCCCATAGGAAATTATTGCAATGCAGACAATTCGTTCCACAACTTGTTAAATGTCCCATCCTGGTCCCCTAATGTGCTATTACACGCACGCGCGCGCACACACACACACACACAGACACACACACACACACACACACATATTATGCTCACCTTACCTTCCGTTCCATTGCCGGTCTGCTGGATCTTGTAGTTCGCCGGTACAGGCTGTGTATTGGGTAACTGACTCGCCTACCCCAGGGCCTTAGGTGACTCTGTGTCGAGCCGGACTAGTCCGGGGTAGTCAGCGGTGGCGGGGCCCGACTCCGTGACCCTGGCGGGGTCAATTAATATGGCGGCTGTGGGGGGGATAATTATAATAAAGTTTATGAAAGATTCGTGACGCCACCTGTGGTAAATTGCAGCACTTTAGGGCCGCAGCTGCTGGAAGGGACCTCCAGGGCTGATGTTATAGCAGCATAGATGTTGTTTGCTCACCTCAGATAGAGCGGGTACCCCGGGGCAACCTTTGGTATTTTGTAGGTTGTGTGCTGTGGTTGAGGTGCAGGGCCGACAGGACAGTAGAAAGGAGACGACACAAGGCTTGCAGTTAAGGTCTTTACTCACTGTTTGGTCTCAATTCGGCAGCTGTCCGGTTGCCCACAGTATGCTGGGATCCACTGTCAGGGACCTCCGCCGATCCCGGGTAGTTCAAGGGCCAGTACCGGTGCATCCCTCTTTGTGTCCTTTCCTGACTGACTTCTTAGCCTTGACTGTTTTAGCTGAGCTGGTCTTGGCCTCCACCACAGTGCCTGTACAAAGGGGGCTAACCGCAGCTGTATCTTGCCCCCTTCACCGGGGATCTGTGGTGGGTTGTGGCCCTGGGCGCTTGCAACCACCCCCGGCCTTTTGGTGTTACTTTTGAGGAATTGTCTTTCTTCCCTCAGTCTAGGGACCATCCCAGAATAAAGCCAGATTCCTCCACCCAATCTTTCATTGGAACAGGCCACGAGCCAATATACCCTTCCGTGGCCCTGGGATCCATTTCTTTCTCGGTGTCACCTGGGCCTAACTAGACCCCAGGATCTCCACCAGGAACTTCCTTCTGTCACTTTCTCTTCAGACTTTACTTTACTCCTTCACTCTCCTGAGGTAACTACCTCCCTCTCCTTCTCCCTCCGTCTCTGCAGACTGTCTACAGGCTGACTGAACTTGAACTTCCTAGTTCCCTTTGTCTACTCTCCCTTTCTGACTCCTCCCACACACCCACTGACTAGGCCCCACCCACACTATTGGGACCAGAAATGGGTCTTACGGCCCCATGAATACATCTATGGGGGTTGCTGCCACTATCCCTGACCCAGTGTATGCCACCAATTGGTGTGTGCAGATTTGATCTGTGGACCGGTAGGTGACCCCATTCTTACCCAGGATGGGATATCACACCTCTGGCTGGGGTGCAATATCTCTGTGGCGACGGAAGCCTCAGGGGCGCCACATAACCATTGCGACGAGGGAGGAACTTCCGCTGCCAGAGCGCTGACTTCAAAGGCATGAGCCACTTGCCTCTGGTTGGTCAGCACGCTGCCTTTGTGAAGCGGCTGACAGCGGAAGATCCTCCCTCGTTGCAATGGTTACCTGATACACATCCTGTAGCGGCGAACTACAGAAATCATGAGGACGGCGATGGAACGGAATTTAAGGTGAGCATAATAGGTGTGTGTGCGTGCGTGCGTGTTTGTATATGTTTGTGCGGACTGCAAGAGCGGGTTAGAGTGCGGTGGATGTATGGAACCGTAAGTGTGTGTGGTGAGTATTTTGCTCGTACGGCAAAGCTTGTCGTAAACTGAGTTACAAATCTACAGCAAGCTTTGCTCGTTAAGCGAAATACTCGCTAACTGGGTTACTCATTAAGCGAGGTTCCACTGTATATACAATTAGTCTTGGTGTATCCTATGTGATGTATACAGCAGTTTCAGTGTCTGGTATGTGATGTATACAGCAGACCTCCCCACTGAGTTCTATAAACATTACATAAACGGTGATGAATTCCCACTTTGAGGAGACATGCAGTGAAATATTGCGTCTGTGTTCAGAACAACTTTACTGCTGAGAGCAGTGCTTTTCAAAACTTATCACAAAGTGTTGACTGTGCTCCAAATCAATGCAAATCTGGAAAAACAATTGTGCGTATAAACATCATCAATACAACATAACATCCAACTAAAGAGAAAAGTTTCCAGCCATCACAATGAGGGCGGGTTATTTTAAAAGGATAATTTTTAAATTGATAATTTTTTACTACTCATGGCCGATGTTATAAATATCCAAGTGGCCATTGGTAGAAAAAAGGCTTCCCGCCACTGATTTAAGGTATTTTAGCATTGGCGTAACTTGAAGCATGTAGCTCCAATGCAAAATCTGCAATAGGGCACCCAAATCTCATGGGACTTTATGAAATTATTGTTACTTATTGGCCAAAGGGTCCACAGTGTTATATTAATGATCCAAAAAGCCGTTAAACATAACTTTGTGTATGTCTATAGCTTTAGGAAGATTGAAAAGTTTTAATCCCCCTTGCACTGTAATTGCAAATTTGCAAAAGTCATTTCCTTGTACAGGATGTTCCCAAACCCTTATCCTCTGCCGTTAAAAGTGGCCTTAGGAGCAGAGGTTTGGGAACATAAAAGGAAAACTTTAAAAGCTAGAATTTGGGGTTTCTTGTCACCAGTTTCTGAGAGCCATACCTTTTTTTTCACATTTACATTGATTGTGCTTTGTGAGGACTTGTTTTGGGCTGTAGGTTTTGTGGTACATACAATTTTTAGATTGCTTCATATTCCATTTTTTGAGGGGAGGGGAGGGAAGTACCAAGCGCATAGTGAAAGGGAAAGGAAACCCTGTGTCTAGGGAGAAGGACGATGGAGGCTCCTGACTAAACCTACAGCTGGTCCCTGGGGTCCCTCACCACCCTAGATAGGTTCCGCACCTATGCGCTGAGTCGGATACCTGACCCTAGGTATTCCTAGTACTGGGCCCTAAATAGGGAACGGATGGGATGAGCTCTTTGTCAACCCCACAAAGCAACTATAGAAGATACAAGGGGGGCACACAGAGGGAAAAGCATGAACTACTTATCATTAAATGACTCAAGTAGGAGTTCAGCAGAGCTGTCAGCAACGATACCACAGAGGGGTACAAGCCACCTGCTTGCAACCTTTGACTTGAAGGAACTAAAATATCACCAGTCCAAAGGAAGGAAGAAAGGTGTATTTAAACATCAAGTGAATACTGATAAGCAACAGCTGGGTGGAAGTCGAGCTCATGCTTGGTATAAAAGGGAAGAGATGAATCCAGCAGGAAAGCTACATATTTCAATGAATATTGACAGCAGGAACCATGGAAAGTCAGGGAGCATTCTACACAGCCAGACACTGTGACCTTCGATGGCCAGAAACCACATGACTGTCACCCAAGACACACCCATGACAAAGATGACAAAATGCCAGAAATGCTTACATTTGAACGTTTGTTTTTAAGCGCTTATTGTATTGGATTAATAATGTAATATTTATGAAATTCAGAGTTTTACAGATGCAGTGTACAAAATATGTTAATATTTGTATTTTTTTTTTTATTGTCTTGTTTAAAAATAGAACAGAGACTGCATCATCCATGCTCCAAACATCTTGACTCCATGTGTGATGTCCAAGCACGTCTCATGCCGAGAATGGGTTAAAACAGGTTAAATTGCTTTTCCAGATCTATTGTCTGCCGCGTTGCAGGGTCAAAATGGTTGACAAACTCCCTTTGCAAAGTCTGACAGTAAGGCTGGCGTCACACTTGCGTGTGACTCGTGCGAGTATCGGATAGCACAACCCGGACCGGCCGCGGCTCTCCTGACAGGAGCGGCTCAACACCATGGAAATACATAGAGCGGAGCCGATCCTGGCAAAAGAGAAGCCAGCCGGTGCGGGCAGTGCGATCCGATACTCGCACGAGTAACACACAAGTGTGACTCCAGCCTAAAGTGAATACGAGCAGATTCGTAAAATGGAGCAGACTTTTAAAAAAGTTCATGCCAACAACTGGAACTTTTTACTTGCAAAACACGTTCCCAAAACCTCAGGTGTTTCCTGTTTAATTAAACATAAAGACTTTACAGGAAATCAGTGTGGGTGTGTGAAGAAAATGAAACGTTATATGATAAACATTATATCATAATCAATTTGAATGGATGATTACAGCCCTCATCAGCATCGTATCAGTAGACGTGACAACACCGGTGGCGGCCCTATTGATCTCCTGATACGCAAATAAGTGGAGCCCCAATAATCCTTTAGAATTTGCAGAACTGCCCCCTCCTTCAGTCCTTTTAGACCACAGTTATTATTTATTACAGAAGTCTGCCCAAAAATGTTTTGCAAAAGCTGTTTTGGTTATTCTGCTCTCAATCCGTAAAGGACCTCCGTTTTGTCATAGGACATCACGTTTTCTGACAATGTAGGTAACCATGTTAAATAAGGCAATACCTCAAAATAAATGAAAATAGACTTATAAAATTAATTTTTTTATTACAAATTTTTCATGAAAATATTTTTTTAACTGGAATGAGCTCAATAACACACACTAAAATCGATTCTTCTTCCCTGTGAGGCCCTCTTGGAAGATTTACGCTTGTGAGTACCATCTGTAATGTCTCTCTGAAGCGTCCAACAGTAGTCTGACATCATTGTAATTCTCCATCCTGTGGGTTGAAAATGCTCCCTATACCCCTAGATAAAATCCTTGAGGGGTCTAGTTTCCAAAATGGGGTTAGTTGTGGGGGGTTTCTGCTGTTTAGGATCCTTAAGGACTCTGCAAATGCAACATGGTACCCGCAATCTATTTCAGCCAAATTTCTGTTCCAAATATTGCCCCTTTCCATTTGCCCTTCCATTTGTCCAAACAGAGGTGTCGGACGACATGTGGGGCGTCAGCACGCTCAGAAGAAATCGGGTAACACATTTTGGGGTCCATTTTCTTATGTTATTTTTTTTAAAGTGAATAAATTGGGGCTACAGCAACATTTTTAGGTAAAATAATTTTTTGTTTTCATTCCACATCGCTTTAGTTTTAAAATGGTGTCACTTTTGGGTATTTTCTGTCACCTAGGCCTCTCTTAGTCACTTCAAATGTTATGTGGTCCCTAAAAAAATAATTTTGAAAATTTTGTTGAAAAAATGGGAAATTGCTGATGAACTTTGAACACTTTTAACTTCCTGTAACGCCTGCCTGGATGCACAGACTCAGAGGGGCTGTAATGGACAGGCTAGAGGGAAGCTACTCACCCAGCAGGACCCCTAGAACCCTGAAACCTTTTAACCCCTATACAGGGATTTGGAATTACACAGGGCCCTGGAGATCACTACCTGCGGAAGGCTGCAGTCTGAGAGAGTAGTCGTCAGGCAGGGTCAAACCAGGAATTTTAGAACAGGGACAGAATCGGCAGGCAAGGACGTAATCAGCAAACGAAGCAGAGGTTAAATCCGGATCGGGCAGCGAGGTACATAAACGACAGGCAGGAGAGTAGTCAGAATACAAGCAATGTCAGCGCACAGGAATCAAAATACAAACAGCACATGAGCCAGGAGAACAGAACTATCACTGGCAGTGGTCACATGACAGGAGGGGGAATAAGAAGGGTGTGGTGTCTTCCCATTGGCTGCAGGTGAATGATGGCAACTTCAGCTGGAAGACACACGCCACCTACAGTCAGCGAGGGGTACTGCATGTTCCAGGGAAACCCAGCCTAGTGGATGAGCGGAGCCTGTGCTCAACAGAGCCACGGGCACCAACTCCTCTCCCATCACCAACACTATCCATGGCGGGAACATAGCGTTGCCTGGTGATCGGAGCAGAAGTCGCAGGAGCGGACTCCGGCGGGGACATGACACTTCCTAACCCCAAAAAATTTTGTTTAAAAAATTGTGATGATGTAAAGTAGACATGTGGGAAATGTAATTTATTAACTATTTTGTGTGATATACAGTGCCTTGCGAACGTATTCGGCCCTTTTGAATTTTTCAACCTTTTCCCACATTTCAGGTTTCAAACATAAAGATAAAAATGTTAATGTTATGGTGAAGAATCAACAACAAGTGGGACACAATTGTGAAGTTGAATAACATTTATTGCTTATTTTAAGCTTTTATAAAAAAAAATAATAAACTGAAATATTATTCGTCCCCTTTAAGTTAATACTTTGTAGCGCCACCTTTTGCTGCGATTACAGCTGCAAGTCGCTTGGGGTATGTGTCTATCAGTTTTGCACATCAAGAGACTGAAATTCTTACCCATTTTTCCTTTGCAAACAGCTGGAGCTCAGTGAGGTTGGATGGAGAGTGTTTGTTATCAGCATTTTTCAGCTCTTTCCACAGATTCTCGATTGGATTCAGGTCTGGACTGTGACTTGGCCATTCTAACACCTGTATACGTTTATTTGTGAACGACTCCATTGTAGAATTTGCTTTATGTTATGGATCATTGTCTTGTTGAAAGACAAATCTCAGTTCCAGTCTCAGGTCGTTTACAGACTCCAACAGGTTTTCTTCAAGAATGGTCCTGTATTTGGCTCCATCCATCTTCCCATCAATTTTAACCATCTTCCCTGTCCCCGCTGAAGAAACGCAGGCCCAAACCATGATGCTGCCACCACCATGAAAGGGCTCAGAGAGTCTATGGGGGTGCACGGTAAAAGATTATATGTACGTGTATATACCTGTAGTCAGACATGTAAGTAATCATGCACCCCTCATAGAAACATCAATAATAAGCAAGGTGAAGCCCAATCTCAGCAAACTCAACTCTGCTTAGTGGCTTTAAATCTTCATAGACACACTAAGTAGTGAAAATTGCCAATGGCAGAAGAAGTGTGCAGGAGAGTAGTAGGCACCTTGCACTTAAATTCAAAAGAGCTTCTGCATTACCTGATGGTATATGAGGCTGGTTCTGGAGGCAAGGGTAAACCTCCTTAAGGTCTTAACCTCTTTTAACCTAAACCCCCATAGACTCTCTGAGCCCTTGCACACACCTATAACATGGGTTATTATTACATCCTGACACTGGTGTATGTATAATTTATGTGATTTGTATACATACATTATATGTATATATATATATATATATATATATATATATATATATATATATATATATATATATACATATAATCTTTGGCTGGTTCTGTTAGGCATTTTCTTTACCCCCTAACCATTCTATAAAGGAATACTTTCTCCTTTCCCCACCATTGGCGACCTATTCCATGTTTTGTATGTCCTTTTGTACTGTTTTGTAATTGTCCTTTTTAATCATTACCAATAAAAAATAATATTTTTGAATCATATTTGTGCCTCATATCTTTTCCTCCCTTTTTTGATATGCCTTCCGGAGTTGGCACTACCCCCGAGGGATACTATCACGTTATTTCCTCGGTGTATTAATCATGGCCAAATTCATGTATTTAATCTCCTTAATTATCCTGTTTCTATCATCTTGTAAGGGGACAATACCATCTGTTGCTTCCTTTTTGGCACTGACGTATGTATAAGAAAATTTGGGCATTTATTTTGGTAGATAACTTTGCTCGCTTGATTTCTTTTTTACATTCTTATTGAGATCTTTATACTCCTGAAATGCTATTGCCATATTCTTGGCCTTTAACATTTTGAATGCCCTTTGTTTTTGTCTTATTAATCTTTTTACTGTCTTACTTATCCATAGTGCTTTCTTTTGATTCTTGAACATTTTATTACCAGAGGGCATAAGTTTTCTACAGGATTCTAGTAATACTGTATATCCTTAAACATACCCCATTTATGTTGGATTTCCCCTGTCAACAGTGTATCTAGGGGGTTTAGGTGGGGTATCTGCCCCGGGCACAGCCGGCAGGGAGCACTCCCAGGCCACCTGATGCAGCGGTCCAAGGTGTTTCTCCAGTAGCTGCAATTTGTCTCCCCTCTGTAGTGTGAGTCTGCAGTTTTCGGAGCCGGCTGTTAAGCTGACAGGTAGAGAAAGTGCAGCACACCCGCTCCCAGTGATCAATTTTACTCACACCTTTCAAAATGCAAAAACCTCGAACTTTAGGAAAGCTAATTTCAACAAATTAAGGCAAGAGCTTAATCATGTAGAATGTGACCATGTCAATGTAACTGGTGACAGAGGTGTATCTAGGTTTTCCGGCACACAGGGCAAAAATCAGTTTGCCCCCCCCCCCAAGCAGTTTGAATAGATACCATGTGACCAATTGCTCATATCTATTAGCACACTTAAGCGGGCTTTACACGCTGCGATATCGTTATCGATATCGCTAGCGAGCGTACCCACCCCTGTCGGTTGCGCATCACGGGCAAATCGCTGCCCGTGGCGCACAACATCACTTACACCCGTCACACGGACTTACCTTCCCTGCGACGTCACTGTGGCCGGCGATCCGCCTCCTTTCTAAGTTCTCTAGGTGCGTCACAGCGATGTCACACGGCAGCCGTCCAATAGCAGAGGAGGGGTGGAGATGAGCGGCCGATACATGGCACCCACCTCCTTCCTTCCTCATTGCCGATGGACGCAGGTAAGGAAATGTTCATCGCTCCTGCGGTGTCACACATAGTGATGTGTGATGCCGCAGGAACGACGAACAACCTGCGGCAAGCCCCACCAACGATATTTTGAAAAAGAGCGACGTATCAACGATCAACGATTTTTGACGTTTTTGCGATCGTTGATCGTCGCTCCTTGGTGTCACACACTGCGATGATGCTAATGACACCGGATCTGCGTCACTAACGACGTGACCCCGACGATATATCGTTAGTGATGTCACAGCGTGTAAAGCACCCTTTAGTCTCGTGCCGAGAAGCTGCTTATCCTAATTCTCTCAATGTTCATTGAAAAATGAGATAAGCAGGAAGAAAAGTCAGTTTTCACATTACATTAAGTATGAAAAATGCTTATGAGTATAGTGGCCATGTGATGACTGCTGAAACCAGCAAGCAGGGCTGAATTCTGACAGTGAGAATATTACACGCTGTTAGGATTGGCAAGCTTCATTGCTTAAATTCATAATTAAAGGGCTTGTCCAGGTTTGAGGTGAAAGTCTGCAGTCACTCTAGGTGATTGCAGGCTTCTGAATTCTCACAACGCATGCTCTGCACACTTTTAGGATTCTCCCTTGCCAGTGGCAACAGTGGACAGTCTTGTGAGCCCAATTATATGATTACTAGAGTTGAGCGATGTTCGAGTCAAACGGTTCACCAATTTCATGTTCGAGTGATTTGGGAGGATGTTCGAGTCGTTCGACAAATTCGAACGATTTGCTTAAAGTTCAGCAGTTCGAGTTACGTTCGAGAATGGTTCAATCACCAAAAGCGTGGCTTTTCACAGTAAGTATGTGCGCATGTTGCGTATCTGCATGCGTCCTGCGTCCCCAGCACAATCCCTCTCTCTTTCCTACTCACCGATCACGGCCGCCTCGCTGCACGGCTGTCACAAATCTCTGGCGGCTTTTCCTCTTTTGAAAATGGCTGCCGCTTCATTATTCAATCAGGTATTCTGTGCCTTCCCAGCCCACCGGCGCCCATGATTGGTTGCAGTCAGACACGCCCCCACGATGAGTGACAGCTGTCTCACTGCAACCAATCACAGATGCTGGTGGGCGGGTCTATATCGTGCAGTAAAATAAATAAATAATGAAAAAAAAAAAAAAATGCGGTTCCCCCAATTTTGATACCAGCCAGGATAAAGCCACATGGCTGGAGGCTGGTATTGTCAGGATGGGGAGCGCCACGTTATGGGGAGCCCACCACCCTAACAATATCAGGAGACAGCCACCCGGGATTGCCGCATCCATTAGATGTGACAGTCCTGGGACTCTACCCAGCTCATCCCGAATTGCCCTGGTGCGGTGGCAATCGGGGTACTAACGGGGTTAATCATGGCAGGCGTCTCCCCGACATACCTTCCATGATTAACCTGTAAGTGAAAGTAAATAAACACACACAACGAAAAATCCTTTATTTGGAATAAGACAAAAAAAAACTCATTTACCTCTTTATTAATACCCAAACAACAATCCAGGTCCGAAGAAATCCACATGACGCTTTCAGCTCTGCTACATGAAGATGACAGGGATCCCCGTAGAAGACGAGTGCACTGTGTCCTCTCCACGCAGCACCTGAAGTGAGCCGCGCTGTCACCGGAGACTTCACTCTGCAATGCAGAGGTCAAGATGACCAAATCTTCCTATGTTTTTCATTAGAGGCAGTGGCTCCATGGTTAGATCTACTGCCTAGGAAGCATTAGTTCACGAGTTCAAGTCCCGGCCGCCCCGGTAAAGAATTTAATTTATTTTTAAATTATAATTATTATTTATTTATAATTTTAATTTAATTTAATTATACACTGAGGGGAGGAGCCGGACATCAGCTGAGAGCCGCGGGACACACCTTTAAAATCGGAGCAGTTCACGGAATGAGGCTGCATTGCTCTCTCTTCTCTCTTTCTTGTTCTCACTCTCTCTTGTTCTCTCTCTCTTGTTCTCTCTCTCTCTCTTGTTCTCTCTCTCTCTTGTTCTCTCTCTCTTTCTCTCTCTCTCTTTCTCCCTTTCTCTCTTTCTCCCTCTCTCTCCTCTCTATCTTCTCTCTCTCTTTTCTCTCTCTTTCTTCTCTCTCTTCTCTCCTCTTCTCTCTCTTCTCTTTCCTCTCTCTCTCTTCTCTCTCTCTTCTCTCCTCTTCTTTCCTCTCCTCTCTCTCTCCCTCCTCTCTCTTCTTCTCTCTCTCCACTTCTCTCTCTCCTCTTCTCTCGTCTCTCTCTCCTCTCTCTCTTCTCTCTCTCTTCTCTTTTCTCTCTCTTCTCTCTCTTTTCTCTCTCCCTCTCTCTCTTCTCTTTTCTCTCTCTTTTCTCTCTCTCTCTCCTCTTTTCTCTCTCTCTTTTCTCTCTCTCTTTTCTCTCACTCAGACCTGGCGATGATCAGCTGATGCGGTCACCTGACGGAATCAGCTGACACTAAAAGTCGAGCGGTGAGGCCGGCTTTTTACCGCCCGGCCAACTAAACTATCAGCTGCTGCTGTCGGACAGGAGTATGCACAGAAGTGTGTAGTTGTGTTTTTTTTTGCACTGATGCATCAGCTGATTGTATAAAAGCTATTTATACAATCAGCTGCTGTGTCATGTGATTCAGGCCCTTGAACCTGACACATCATCTGATTGCTTTGCCTTCCAGCAAACTGATCAGATGATATTGGATCCGGATTGGACGGCGCGGGACCCTTGACCCAGGATTACTGTGGAGGGGGTTCTTTATTTCAATAAAGATGAAGTCACTAATTATGTTGGGTTTTATTTCTAATAAAAATATTTTTCTGCGTGTTGTGTTTTTTTTCTGTACTAGAAATTCATGGTGGCCATGTCTAATATTGGCGTGACACCATGAATTTCGGGCTTCGGGCCAGCTGATAATATACAGCTAGCCCTAACCCCATTATTACTCAGCGAGCCACCCATCACCAGGGCAGCTGGAAGAGTTGGATACAGCCCCAGAAGATGGCGCTTCTATGAAAGCGCCATTTTCTGGTGCGGCTGCAGACTGCAATTCGCAGCAGGGGTGCCCAGAAAGCTTGGGGCACCCTGCGCTGAGGATTCCAATCCCCAGCTGCCTAGTTGTACCTGACTGGACACAAAAATTGGGCGAAGCCCACGCCATTTGTTTTTTAAATTATTTCATGAAATTCATGAAATAATTGAAAAAAAAAGGGCTTCCCTATATTTTTGGTTTCCAGCCGGGTACAAATAGGCAGCTGGGGGTTGGGGGCAGCCTGTAGCTGCCTGCTGTACCTGGCTAGCATACAAAAACATGGCGAAGCCCACGTAATTTTTTTTGGGGGGCAAAAAACTCCTGCATACAGTCCTGGATGGAGTATGCTGAGCCTTGTAGTTCTGCAGCTGCTGTCTGTCTGTATGGAGGAGAGCAGACAATAGCTGCAGAACTACAAGGCTCAGCATGCTCCACTCACTAGTGTATGCAGGAGAGCAGCCAGCAGCTGCAGAACTACGAGGTTCAGCATACTCCATCTAGGACTGTATGCAGGAGTTTTTTGCCCCCGTCCCCAAAAAATGACGTGGGCTTCACCACATTTTTGTATGCTAGTCAGGTACAGCAGGCAGGTACGGCTGCCCCCAACCCCCAGCTGCCTATTTGTACTCGGCTGGGAACTAAAAAAAATAGGGAAGCCCTTTT